>NW_024396702.1:589431-651314 GCF_004115215.2 Ornithorhynchus anatinus | reverse complement strand
TGGACCTGATCTTCCCTCCTCTGCCCTGGTCCTGGATCCATCCCTCTCCACTTGGTCCTGGCTCTCGTACCATATGAACTCCATGAAATTTCAAATGTTCAGTTCCATGCACAACAGCAGTACTGTAACAGAAGCTATATCCACTGATCCTTGCCCCGCAGTCTTCAGCACAACAGGGCCTAGTTCTTGCATGAGTCATTTTCCTTCTAGCCTGCTAAATTAGTGAATGTGTTGAGTGGCTGTACCTGTTCTCCATTCTGTAAAAGTCTCTTGTGCTGAAAGCCTTCTGCACAAAATGAGGTTCATGTGATATAGTATTACTGAAAAAGAAGATGTGTACACCAATCTTACACTGTGCTCCTGCTGCCAGCCCAGCAGGAGTCTCGTGGGGTTTTTTCTACCTTGGGAGGAATGCATTTTAAATTAGAAAGTTAATTCAACATGTGTTTCTCTCGACTTTTCAAAGCCACTTGCATTTGAAACCTGTACGGCCTGCAAATGCCATAGGAACACCCACGCCCTACCCCCTACTCTAACCCTAACCTAACCTTAGTCCAAGGACTAGACCTACCCTTTACCCTCCTGCAAGCCCTAAACTAAGTGTAACCTAAACCTTAAGATGGGTCCTTACCCTAAATCTAGGCATTGTCTTAACCCTAATCTTAACCTTCCCCCTAGGATTAGCCCTACCCCTAACCCTCACATAGGGATAACTCTTTCTCCTAGCTGTAACTCTGACTCTAATCTTTAACCTAACCCAAACATTAGCCACTATGCCTAGCCCTAGTCTTTGCCCTTAACCTTGATCCTTAAATCTGACTTTACCTTTCACTCTTACAGGAGCCCTAGTCCTAGCCTAACCCAAATCCTATCCCGAATTCCAACCGTAGCTCTAATCTAACTCTAAATCCAAAACCTAGTCTTAGACCTAACATCTACTCTAATTCTATAACCTTAACCCCAAAACTTAACCACAGTCTAACCTAACCCTAACCTAACCCTAACTTTAACTTTAACCCTAAACCTGGCCTTATGCCTACACATAACCAGATCTCCAGCTTGCTCTCAAATCCACCACTTTTCCGTGTGCTTTCGACCTCATTCCTTAGCACCTTACCTCCTCCCTTACAGCCATCTTCAACTGTTAAGGCTTAGGCCAAGGACCCGGGCTTTTCACTCTTTCAATCGTACTATCGAGCGTTTAATGTGTGCAGAGCAATGTACTAAGTGCTTGGAATGTACAATTCGAGAGCAGATAGAAACAATCCCTGCCCAACAACAGGCTCACAGTCTAAAGGGGGCTTTTTGTGACAAGAACGATGGTGCTGCTATCTACAGTGATGGGAAGTCAAGGGTAAGAGAGGTTTCGGGTTGGAAGATAAAGAGTTCTGTTTCAGGAGTGTTAGGCTTGGAGGTGACAGGAAGACAAACAAGTCTAGATCTCTTGAAGGCAGCAGGAAATAGAAGACGTAGAGAGTCAGCGAGATCAGTGCTGTAGATGGAGATTTGAACATCATCCGCTTAGAGGTGGTAGTTGAAGCCATGGGGACAAATGAGTTTCCCAGTGGAATGGCTGGAGATGGTGAATCGAAGGGGACCCAGAACTCAATCTAGAAGGAACCCCAGAGTTAAGAGTGGGAAGCAGAGGAGGAGCCCATGAAGGAGATTGAGACTGAGCAGCCAGAGAGATAAGAGGAGAAACTAGAGAGGATTGCCACAGAGATGCCAAGATTGGGTAGTGTTTCCAGTAGAAGGGGGTGTTTGACAGTGTTGAAGGCAGCTCAGAGGTCAAGGAGGATTAGGGTGGAATGGAGACTATGGAGGCCTATCGGATTTGGCTAGAAGGAGATCATTGATGACCTTTTAGGGACAGTTTTCTGTGGAGTGAAGGGGGTGCAAGTCAGATTGGAAGGGGTAAGAGAGAGGAATTTGGAGGCACATGTGTAGACATCTCGCTCAAGGAGTTTGTAAAGAATGGTAGGAAGGAGATGGAGTGATATAACTGGAAGGAGTTGCAAGGGTCAAGGGAGTAGGGGGTTTTTTAGGATAGGGGAGGCATGGGCAAGTTTGAAAGTAGTGAGGAAGAAGCCACTAGAGATTGAATCTAGAGTAAATCCGTCTCTAACCGTAAATTTAGCCTTAGGCCTAGCTCCAGCCCTAGCCCCAAACGTCACCTTCATCCTAATCCTTGGCCTTGGCCTAGCTAGAACCCTAGCTGGAACCCTAACCCTAATCTTAGAGTACTAATTTTAGCCCTAGTCCTAACAATAACCCGAACGTAAACTTCAGCATAACCCGAAACACAACCCCAAACCGAAGTCTAACCTAAACCCGTACCCTAGCCAAAGACCTAACCTTAAGCCTTAACACTATAACCCTAAATTTATAGCCATAAATCGAAGCCTAAAGGTACCCAACCCCCAACCTCAACCATCCCTACTCTAGCGTAGCCCAAATGTTGAACCTAACCATAACCCTGAACCTAGCCTTAGCTCTAGCTCTAACAGTAACCCTAACTTTAACTCCATGCTTACCCCAGCTCTAGCCCTAACCCCAACCCAATCCCTGACTGTACCCTAACCATAGAACTAGCTGGAAACCCAAGTTTAACCCTAACCTTAAACCTAGGCCTAATTTTAGCCAGAACCCTAACACTAACCCTAGACTTAACCTTACTTTTAATCCTATCCGTTGCCTTAACCCCTACCCTAACTCTCATCCTATGCCTAACCTGGAAAGCTAGTCGTAGCCCTAACCTAAATCTTAACCCTAATCACTAACTAAAAGTAACCATAAGTAACTTTAAAACTCAATACAGCATGAACTGTAAACACTTATGCTTAATCCATAAACGAAACCAAAAACCTAAGCAAAACCTTATCCCTAACAATATCCTTAGCCATGAAACAAAATTTAGCCTTGGCTTCTAACATCAAAGCTAATTTTATCCCTAAAACGTCACCATCTTACGACCAGTCTCATCTTAACCATACCCTTAGGCCTTGCTAGAAACTTGGCTCTAATCTTAGCACTTAAACTAACTGGATTTCCCTAATCCTAACATTTACCCCAAACGGAACTCTCAACCATTAGTCGGATGGGCTCTCCTTGATATTTCAGATGTTCAGTTCCATATAAATAGCCATATACAAACAGTCCACTAGGAGTCTGGTCTTCTTCATGTGCCATTTTTCTTCTCTCTTCCTAAGTAAGAAAGTTGAGGTAATGTGTGTTTCTGTCCTTTGTGTCCCAGTCACTTATGGTGAAACTTCTCTGGCTGGTTTCTTGAAATACCAAATGTTCATGTCCATGTACATAGTAATGCAGTAAAAAAAGATGGCTATACTGATATTTGCTCAACAGTTTTACAACACAGCAGCAGTCTGCAAAATGCCATTTTCCTTCTATCCAGCTAAGTGAGTAGGTGTGTGATCTGTTCAGTTTCTTCGCAAGAAAGCACAACTTGACATAGTGAGAACTTTGCCACTATCAGGTTCAAAGGTTTGTATTAGGATATAAGACCGCACAGAAGAGCAAGGATGTTGTGCTGAGCAAGACTTTATTTGAGAACACATATATTTGTGGTCTAGGAAGCTAACCCGATCACTCTGTGCGATCTGGTAGGTTCTCTGTACTGTGGCTAGAGTGTGGCATGGTGCTAGAACATGTCAAGTGTGCAGCCTTTCTGAAACGGAATGCTAAATAGGTTCTTTTGAAATTTCAAATGTTCTGAGCTCTATATCCTAACAAACGCTATCTATAAGATCCTCGTCTTCCAATATACATCCCAACAGGAGTCTAGTCTTTGGTATGCCTTTTTTCCTGCAAAGAAAGAAAATTGAGTGAATGTGTTTTTCTCCACTGTGCCACAGTCCTTGACGTTGAAACTCCCTCTGGTACTAAATGCTATATGGGCTCTTGAAATTTTAAGTCTTCCTTTCCATGTACTACAGAGTAACAGGAGATGTCTGCACTGATCTTTGCCTTGCATCAAGAGGATGTAGTCTTCTGCAAGCCTATCTTTCTTCTGTCCTGCTAAGTGGACAAGATAAGTGAATGTGTGATTCTGTCTATTCTGTCAAATTTGACTCTCTTCACAAGACAGCATACTCAATGCCGTAGGAATTTTGACACTAACAAATTCAAGGTTTTCAAGAGCGCACATAGGTGGTGCACTGAGCAGTTTAAGCCATTATCCCCAACATGTATATAATCCTCTGGGAAGCGTTTCCCAATCACACTGTGGGGATGTACAAGTTAAACACCAGTCACCACTGTCTAGCAAGGCACGCGCGTCGAAACCCACCTGACACGAAATACCAAATGGGGTCTTCTTGAAATTTCAAATGTCCAAGTACAGTGGCAAGACAGCAACAGAAGGAATCTGCACTTGATTCTTGCCCTGCATTGTATGGCTCATCAAGAGTCAGGTCTTCTGCGTATGTCATTTTATTGTCTGTCTGCCTAAACAAAGGACACCGAGTATAACTGTGTTTCTCTCCATTCTGTAAAAGTCACTTGTGGTGATACCCATGAGGCACAAAATTCCATGTTGATGGCTTATTGAAATTTCAGTTGTTCTGTTCCACGTACAACAGCAATTCAGAAACCGAAGGTATCTACCTTGATCCGTGTCCTGCAGAGTACAGCCCATCAGGGGTCTTGTCTTCTGCATGTGCCATTCTTTTTTTCTTTTCAAAGAATTTCTTACTTAAAAAGGTTGAGATTAAGTGGTTCGTCTCCATTCTTTCAAAATCAAATGTCAAAGGGGACTTTCGTGAAATTTCAAATGTACAGTTTCATATAACATAGTAGTTATGTTATATAATACATAGTACCATATACTATATATATCGTTGGCTTACACTGATCCAGTGCAGGGCTCATCAAGAGTCTAGTCTTCTACGTGTACCCCATTCATTATATCCTGTTACCAAGTCAAGGTAAGAGAATATGTGATCACTGTTTAAAGAAAATACCAGCTCAAAGCTTTCTATTTCACTCTAAGTTGGCATTCGAGATCTTACGTGAACCAAGGAAGAGAGTTGAATGAATGTGTGTTTCTCTCCATTGTGTCAAAGTCACTTAGGTGTGTTGAAACTCCACTGGCACAAAATGCTCAATAGACACCTCTTGACATTTCAAATATTCAGATCCATATACAACAGCAAGAACTTTACACCCGTCCTTGCCTTACCTTTGTACAGCCCAACGGGAGGTGAGTCCTCTGCATGTGCCATTTTCTTTTTATCTTGCTAGTGTTTTTCTCTCAAATGTGTAAGAGTAATTCGCGTTGAAACCGCTGGGACACAAAATGCTTAAATGGGAAGGTCATGCAATTTCAACAGTGCAGGTCCATGTAAAATAGTCATAGCAAACCAGCAGATGCCTATATTGCCGGTTGCTGGACATCAGGTATCTATTGTTCTGCAATTACTATTTTTCTTCTACCTGGCAAAATAAGCAAAGTTAATTGAGAAAGTAGATTATTATATGTGTGTCTCTCAGTCCTGTTGTAGACACTTGGGCTGAAACTCTTCTGGCAAGAAATGTTCAAAAGGAGCTTCATGAACTATCAAATGTTCAGTTCCATCCAAAATAGTAATACAGAAACAGAAGATGTCAACACTGATCCTTGCGCTGCAGCATGCAGACCATCAGGAGTCTAGGGTCTTCACGGACCAGTTTTCTCCTATCAGCTACATAAGCTAGATAAATATGAAAGTTGACTGAATGTGCAATTACTCTCTTTCCTGTCAAAGCCATTTACGTGCAAACCTGTATAGCACAAAATACCGTAAGAACTATTCTTAAAATTCAAATGTTCAGTTCCACATAGACTAAAAATATTGTTACAAAACACAACTACAATAATAACGTTGGTATTTGGTGGTATTTGTTAAGCGCTTACTATTTGCAGAGAGCTGTTCTAAGCCCTGGGGTAGATACGGGGTGATCAGGCTGTCCTACGTGGGGCTCACAGCTTCAATTCCCATTTTACTGATGAGGGATCTGTGGCGCAAAGAAGTTAAGTGACTTGCCGACAGTCACAGAACTGACAAGTGGCGGAGCCGGGATTTGAACCTATGACCTCTGACTCCCAAGCCCGTGCTCTTTCCCCTGAGCCACGCTGATTCTTGCCCTGCAGTTCTCAACACAAAAGGAGTCTAGTTCTTTGTGTGCGTCGTTTTTCTTTTTAGCCTACTAAATAAGAGTAAATGTGTTGAGTGACTATGTTTTTCTTCCATTCTGTAGCAGTCACTTGGGTTGAAACCCTTCTATTATGAAATGTTCAAGGGGAGCATGATGAAATTTCAAATGTTCAAGTCCACGTAAGGTGGTAATACAGAAACAGAAGACTCTGACCCCGATCCTTACATTGTAGTATACAGCTTATCAGGAGTCTAGAGTTCTGCATGAGCCATTGTTAAAAAAAAAAATCCTGCTGGTAAGGTTAAATAAGAACCTTGATTGAATATTTGTGAAACTCAATTTTATCAAAGCCTCTCCTTGAAAGTTCAAGGATTGTGATTCTTTTGCTGTTTTACATGAAACTGAACTCTTGAAAGTTCAAGAGTTCAGTTTCATGTAAAACAGCAAAAGAATCACAATCGATACCTACCCTGATCCTCGCCCCGTATAGTGCTCAACACAAAAAGAATCTTAGTGTTCATGCAGAATCATTTTGTTTCTAGCCTGCTAAATAAGAGGGAATGTGTAAGGATACTTGCGTGGAAACACCTTCAGCACAAAATGAAAAGCAGGAACTTTTGGATATTTTAACTGTTCAGTTCCATGTAAAATAGTAATACAGAAACAGAAAGACCTTACCGTCATTTGGGCATTAACATTTGCACCTCATCAAGAATCTAGTGTCTGTATGCACTTTTGCCTTCTACCCTCCTAGGTGGGCAAGTTAAATTAGAAAGTTGATGGGAAGTGTGTTTCCCTCAATCCTATCAAAGGAAATTGGCTGTAAACTTTGTTGCATGAAATGCCATATGAATTCTTCTTGAAATTTCAAATATTCACTTCCATGCGAAATAGCAATACTGTGGTACAAGATCTCTATTCCCATCCTTGCCTTACAACAGGAGTCTAGTCACTGCCATAAGTCGTTTTTGTTGTAGCCTGATAAAGTAAGAGTTGAATCTGCGTTTTCTCCATTCTAGACCATTCACTTGGGTTGAAACTCCTTCGAACCGAAATATTGTATGGGACCTTCACGAAACTTCAACTGTTCAGCTGATGTATAACAGTTCATATAGAAACAGAAGACGCTTACGAAGATCCTGGTATTGCATTACGCAGCCCATCAGGAATCTAGAGTCCCGCAAGAACCATTTTTCCTCAATCCTGATAAATAAGAAAGTTAATAGAACGCACAGTTCTCTCAATCTTAGCTAAACGTTCAAACCCTTATGGTATGAAATGGGGGAGGAATTCATTGAAATTTCAAATGTTCAATTTCATTTACAAAGAGCCATAAAGTGAGGGAAAATGCCTACACTGACGCTTGCTTCACAGTGCTCAACAAAAAAGGAGTCCAGCTTTCTGCCTGAGTTTGCTTCTAGATTTTGCTTCTAGCCTGCTAAGTGAAAGTGAATGTGAAGAATGAATGCGCGTTTTCCCCAATCTGTAACAGACATTTTCCGTTGAAATCCTTCTGGCATGAAATGTCCAAGGAGAGCTTCACAGAATTTCCTCTGTTCACTTCCATGTGGCACTGTACTAAGCCCTGGGGTACATACAAATTAATGAGGTTGGTTAATGAGTGTTCATATTTACACTGACTGTACTGCAGTCATACGTGAAAGTGCGATCTAAAATTTGAAGAAGGGTTGAATTCGGTGTAAGCCTCTTTGGTTTCCATAGTTTCTCCGGAACGATAATTCCCTTTCAGCTTTTTGTGCCAGAAGAAGATTCAACGCAAGTGACTTTAACGGAATGGTGAAATGGCACAGCCAGGTAGCACATTCTCACTTATTTTATAGGCTAGAAGATAGGAGTAGGTGTCTTCTGTTTCTTTAGTATGATTTGACTTGCAGCTGAACCAGTTGAAATTTTATGTAACTCTCAGTTAACATATCGCGCCAGAAGGGTGTGAAAGAATGGAGTCTCTCAGCACCAGTCTCTCAGCACATTCACACTTACTTAGCAGTCTAGACGAAAAATGACTCATGCAGAAAGTTAGACTCCTTTTGTGTTGAAAACTGTGAGAGAGGGTAGATATCTTCAGTTACTGCACTTGCGTGTCATCCCTGGAACTGAACTTCTGAGTCTGAAGCGTTTTCACGTAACATTTCACGCCATACGTGTTTCTATGCAAGAAGCTTAATAAGATTGAGAGAACCAGAATTCAAACAACCTTCTTATTTAATTCTACTTAGCAGGATAGAAGAAAAATGGTTCACACCAAACTCAAGACTGCTGATAGGCTGCACACTACAGGGCAAGGATCAAGGTTAGACGTCCTCTGTTCCTTGATGATTATTTTAGCCCGGCACTGAACAGATGAAAATTCTTGAAGTTGCACTTCAAGATTTCGCCACAGAGAGGTGTCAAATCAAGTGACTTGCTGGAATGGAGAAAGCAAACATTCACTCAGAACATTCAGTCTAACTCAGCGAGCTAGAAGATGATACATACAAAAGATGAGAGTCCTTTTGTGCGAAGCGCGGCGGGATAAGGATCAGTGTAGACATCTTCCTTAACTTCATTGTTGTCACCTGTGAAACCGAAGATTAATATTTGAAGAACTGGGGGGAGGTGGAGGGTCCATATGACATTTCCTGCCATACAGATTTCGACGCAGAAGGCCATGATAAGCTTGAGAGAACCTTAGCAAGATAGAAGAAAAAAAGTTCATACAGAACTCAGGACTGCTGATGGGCTACACACTGCAGTGTAAAGCTCAAAGTAGACATAATTATTATTATTATCATTATTATTATGTGGAGGAGCTGGGATTAGAACCTATGAGTTTCTGACTCCCAGACCCATACTCTATTCACTACATCATGCTGCTTCTGCTATGTGACTTTGGGCAAGTCACTTCACAGTTCCTTCATCTGCAAAATGGGGATTAGGGGTATGAGCCATTTGTGGGAAAGGGACTGTGTCCAACCTCATTAATTTGTATCTACCCCAGGGCTTAGTACAGTGCCACATGGAAGTGAACAGAGGAAATTCTGTGAAGCTCTCCTTGGACATTTCATGACAGAAGGATTTCAATGGAAAATGTCTGTTAGAGATTGGGGAAAATGCGCATTCATTCTTCACATTCACTTTCACTTGGCAGGCTAGAAGCAAAATCTAGAAGCAAACTCAGGCAGAAAGCTGGACTCCTTTTTTTTGAGCACTGTGAAGCAAGCGTCAGTGTAGGCATTTTCCCTCACCTTATGGCTCTTTGTAAATGAAATTGAACATTTGAAATTTCAATGAATTCCTCACCCATTTCATACCATAAGGGTTTGAACGTTTAGCTAAGATTGAGAGAACTGTGTGTTCTATTAACTTTCTCATTTATCAGGATTGAGGAAAAATGGTTCTTGCGGGACTCTAGATTCCCGCACATTCATTCTTCACATTCACTTTCATATAGTAATCTAGACGAATGTTCACTCACATTCACTCTCTTAGCAGCCTAAAAAAAAATTACCCATGCAAAAAGAGGAGTAGATGCTTTCTGATTTGAACACTGCCTGGCCTGGAATGGTACACTTGTCTTCTCTGACTATTTTGCTGGTCAAGAAACTTAATATTGGATAGTGAAACAATAAGTTCTATTTACTTTCTTATTTAACAGGATAGAGAAAAATGGTTCTAGCGGGACTCTAGACTCCTGATGGGCTGCGTAATGCAATACCAGGATCTTCGTAAGCATCTTCTGTTTCTATATGAACTGTTATACATCAGCTGAACAGTTCAGGTTTCATGAAGGTCCCATACAATATTTCGGTTCAAAGGAGTTTCAAACCATGTGAATGGTCTAGAATGGAGAAAACACAGATTTAACTCTTACTTTATCAGGCTACAACAAAAACGACTTATGGCAGTGACTAGACTCCTATTGTAAGGCAAGGATGGGAATAGAGATCTTGTATCACAGTATTGCTATTTCACATGGAAGTGAATATTTGAATTTTC
Organism: Ornithorhynchus anatinus; assembly: GCF_004115215.2. Lineage (NCBI taxonomy): Eukaryota > Metazoa > Chordata > Mammalia > Monotremata > Ornithorhynchidae > Ornithorhynchus > Ornithorhynchus anatinus. The sequence goes on along the minus strand of NW_024396702.1, from coordinate 641,165 downwards.
AAGAAGAATTCATATGGCATTTCATGCAACAAAGGTTACAACCAATTTCCTTTGACAGGATTGAGGGAAACACACTTCCCATCAACTTTCTAATTTAACTTGCCCACCTAGAAAGGTAGAAGGCAAAAGTGCATACAGACACTAGATTCTTGATGAGGTGCAAATGTTAATGCCCAAATGAAGGTAAGGTCTTTCTGTTTCTGTATTGCTATTTTACATGGAACTGAACAGTTAAAATATCCAAAAGTTCCTGCTTTTCATTTTGTGCTGAAGGTGTTTCCACGCAAGTATCCTTACACATTCCCTCTTATTTAGCAGGCTAGAAGCAAAATGATTCTGCATGAACACTAAGATTCTTTTTGTTTTGAGCACTATACGGGGCGAGGATCAGGGTAGGTATCGATTGTGATTCTTTTGCTGTTTTACATGAAACTGAACTCTTGAACTTTCAAGGAGAGGCTTTGATAAAATTGAGTTTCACAAATATTCAATCAAGGTTCTTATTTAACCTTACCAGCAGGATTTTTTTTTTTTAACAATGGCTCGTGCAGAACTCTAGACTCCTGATAAGCTGTATACTACAGTGTAAGGATCGGGGTCAGAGTCTTCTGTTTCTGTATTACCACCTTACGTGGACTTGAACATTTGAAATTTCATCATGCTCCCCTTGAACATTTCATAATAGAAGGGTTTCAACCCAAGTGACTGCTACAGAATGGAAGAAAAACATGGTCACTCAACACATTTACTCTTATTTAGTAGGCTAAAAAGAAAAACGATGCACACAAAGAACTAGACTCCTTTTGTGTTGAGAACTGCAGGGCAAGAATCAGCGTGGCTCGGGGAAAGAGCATGGGCTTGGGAGTCAGAGGTCATAGGTTCAAATCCCGGCTCCGCCACTTGTCAGTTCTGTGACTGTCGGCAAGTCACTTAACTTCTCTGTGCCACAGATCCCTCATCAGTAAAATGGGAATTGAAGCTGTGAGCCCCACGTAGGACAGCCTGATCACCCCGTATCTACCCCAGCGCTTAGAACAGCGCTCTGCAAATAGTAAGCGCTTAACAAATACCACCAAAAACCAACATTATTATTGTAGTTGTGTTTTGTAACAATATTTTTAGTCTATGTGGAACTGAACATTTGAATTTCAAGAATAGTTCTTACGGTATTTTGTGCTATACAGGTTTGCACGTAAATGGCTTTGACAGGAAAGAGAGTAATTGCACATTCAGTCAACTTTCATATTTATCTAGCTTATGTAGCTGATAGGAGAAAACTGGTCCGTGAAGACCCTAGACTCCTGATGGTCTGCATGCTGCAGCGCAAGGATCAGTGTTGACATCTTCTGTTTCTGTATTACTATTTTGGATGGAACTGAACATTTGATAGTTCATGAAGCTCCTTTTGAACATTTCTTGCCAGAAGAGTTTCAGCCCAAGTGTCTACAACAGGACTGAGAGACACACATATAATAATCTACTTTCTCAATTAACTTTGCTTATTTTGCCAGGTAGAAGAAAAATAGTAATTGCAGAACAATAGATACCTGATGTCCAGCAACCGGCAATATAGGCATCTGCTGGTTTGCTATGACTATTTTACATGGACCTGCACTGTTGAAATTGCATGACCTTCCCATTTAAGCATTTTGTGTCCCAGCGGTTTCAACGCGAATTACTCTTACACATTTGAGAGAAAAACACTAGCAAGATAAAAAGAAAATGGCACATGCAGAGGACTCACCTCCCGTTGGGCTGTACAAAGGTAAGGCAAGGACGGGTGTAAAGTTCTTGCTGTTGTATATGGATCTGAATATTTGAAATGTCAAGAGGTGTCTATTGAGCATTTTGTGCCAGTGGAGTTTCAACACACCTAAGTGACTTTGACACAATGGAGAGAAACACACATTCATTCAACTCTCTTCCTTGGTTCACGTAAGATCTCGAATGCCAACTTAGAGTGAAATAGAAAGCTTTGAGCTGGTATTTTCTTTAAACAGTGATCACATATTCTCTTACCTTGACTTGGTAACAGGATATAATGAATGGGGTACACGTAGAAGACTAGACTCTTGATGAGCCCTGCACTGGATCAGTGTAAGCCAACCGATATATATAGTATATGGTACTATGTATTATATAACATAACTACTATGTTATATGAAACTGTACATTTGAAATTTCACGAAAGTCCCCTTTGACATTTGATTTTGAAAGAATGGAGACGAACCACTTAATCTCAACCTTTTTAAGTAAGAAATTCTTTGAAAAGAAAAAAAGAATGGCACATGCAGAAGACAAGACCCCTGATGGGCTGTACTCTGCAGGACACGGATCAAGGTAGATACCTTCGGTTTCTGAATTGCTGTTGTACGTGGAACAGAACAACTGAAATTTCAATAAGCCATCAACATGGAATTTTGTGCCTCATGGGTATCACCACAAGTGACTTTTACAGAATGGAGAGAAACACAGTTATACTCGGTGTCCTTTGTTTAGGCAGACAGACAATAAAATGACATACGCAGAAGACCTGACTCTTGATGAGCCATACAATGCAGGGCAAGAATCAAGTGCAGATTCCTTCTGTTGCTGTCTTGCCACTGTACTTGGACATTTGAAATTTCAAGAAGACCCCATTTGGTATTTCGTGTCAGGTGGGTTTCGACGCGCGTGCCTTGCTAGACAGTGGTGACTGGTGTTTAACTTGTACATCCCCACAGTGTGATTGGGAAACGCTTCCCAGAGGATTATATACATGTTGGGGATAATGGCTTAAACTGCTCAGTGCACCACCTATGTGCGCTCTTTGAAAACCTTGAATTTGTTAGTGTCAAAATTCCTACGGCATTGAGTATGCTGTCTTGTGAAGAGAGTCAAATTTGACAGAATAGACAGAATCACACATTCACTTATCTTGTCCACTTAGCAGGACAGAAGAAAGATAGGCTTGCAGAAGACTACATCCTCTTGATGCAAGGCAAAGATCAGTGCAGACATCTCCTGTTACTCTGTAGTACATGGAAAGGAAGACTTAAAATTTCAAGAGCCCATATAGCATTTAGTACCAGAGGGAGTTTCAACGTCAAGGACTGTGGCACAGTGGAGAAAAACACATTCACTCAATTTTCTTTCTTTGCAGGAAAAAAGGCATACCAAAGACTAGACTCCTGTTGGGATGTATATTGGAAGACGAGGATCTTATAGATAGCGTTTGTTAGGATATAGAGCTCAGAACATTTGAAATTTCAAAAGAACCTATTTAGCATTCCGTTTCAGAAAGGCTGCACACTTGACATGTTCTAGCACCATGCCACACTCTAGCCACAGTACAGAGAACCTACCAGATCGCACAGAGTGATCGGGTTAGCTTCCTAGACCACAAATATATGTGTTCTCAAATAAAGTCTTGCTCAGCACAACATCCTTGCTCTTCTGTGCGGTCTTATATCCTAATACAAACCTTTGAACCTGATAGTGGCAAAGTTCTCACTATGTCAAGTTGTGCTTTCTTGCGAAGAAACTGAACAGATCACACACCTACTCACTTAGCTGGATAGAAGGAAAATGGCATTTTGCAGACTGCTGCTGTGTTGTAAAACTGTTGAGCAAATATCAGTATAGCCATCTTTTTTTTACTGCATTACTATGTACATGGACATGAACATTTGGTATTTCAAGAAACCAGCCAGAGAAGTTTCACCATAAGTGACTGGGACACAAAGGACAGAAACACACATTACCTCAACTTTCTTACTTAGGAAGAGAGAAGAAAAATGGCACATGAAGAAGACCAGACTCCTAGTGGACTGTTTGTATATGGCTATTTTATATGGAACTGAACATCTGAAATATCAAGGAGAGCCCATCCGACTAATGGTTGAGAGTTCCGTTTGGGGTAAATGTTAGGATTAGGGAAAATCCAGTTAGTTTAAGTGCTAAGATTAGAGCCAAGTTTCTAGCAAGGCCTAAGGGTATGGTTAAGATGAGACTGGTCGTAAGATGGTGACGTTTTTAGGGATAAAATTAGCTTTGATGTTAGAAGCCAAGGCTAAATTTTGTTTCATGGCTAAGGATATTGTTAGGGATAAGGTTTTGCTTAGGTTTTTGGTTCGTTTATGGATTAAGCATAAGTGTTTACAGTTCATGCTGTATTGAGTTTTAAAGTTACTTATGGTTACTTTTAGTTAGTGATTAGGGTTAAGATTTAGGTTAGGGCTACGACTAGCTTTCCAGGTTAGGCATAGGATGAGAGTTAGGGTAGGGGTTAAGGCAACGGATAGGATTAAAAGTAAGGTTAAGTCTAGGGTTAGTGTTAGGGTTCTGGCTAAAATTAGGCCTAGGTTTAAGGTTAGGGTTAAACTTGGGTTTCCAGCTAGTTCTATGGTTAGGGGTACAGTCAGGGATTGGGTTGGGGTTAGGGCTAGAGCTGGGGTTAAGCATGGAGTTAAAGTTAGGGTTACTGTTAGAGCTAGAGCTAAGGCTAGGTTCAGGGTTATGGTTAGGTTCAACATTTGGGCTACGCTAGAGTAGGGATGGTTGAGGTTGGGGTTGGGGTTACCTTTAGGCTTCGATTTATGGCTATAAATTTAGGGTTATAGTGTTAAGGCTTAAGGTTAGGTCTTTGGCTAGGGTACGGGTTTAGGGTTAGACTTCGGTTTGGGGTTGTGTTTCGGGTTATGCTGAAGTTTACGTTCGGGTTATTGTTAGGACTAGGGCTAAAATTAGTACTCTAAGATTAGGGTTAGGGTTCCAGCTAGGGTTCTAGCTAGGCCAAGGCCAAGGATTAGGATGAAGGTGACGTTTGGGGCTAGGGCTGGAGCTAGGCCTAAGGCTAAATTTACGGTTAGAGACGGATTTACTCTAGATTCAATCTCTAGTGGCTTCTTCCTCACTACTTTCAAACTTGCCCATGCCTCCCCTATCCTAAAAAAACCCCTCCTCCCTTGACCCTTGCAACTCCTTCCAGTTATATCACTCCATCTCCTTCCTACCATTCTTTACAAACTCCTTGAGCGAGATGTCTACACATGCTGCCTCAAATTCCTCTCTCTTACCCCTTCCAATCTGACTTGCACCCCCTTCACTCCACAGAAACTGTCCCCTAAAAGGTCATCAATGATCTCCTTCTAGCCAAATCCGATAGCCTCCATAGTCTCCATTCCACCCTAATCCTCCTTGACCTCTGAGCTGCCTTCAACACTGTCAAACACCCCCTTCTACTGGAAACACTACCCAATCTTGGCATCTCTGTGGCAATCCTCTCTAGGTTTCTCCTCTTATCTCTCTGGCTGCTCAGTCTCAATCTCCTTCATGGGCTCCTCCTCTGCTTCCCACTCTTAACTCTGGGGTTCCTTCTAGATTGAGTTCTGGGTCCCCTTCGATTCACCATCTCCAGCCATTCCACTGGGAAACTCATTTGTCCCCATGGCTTCAACTACCACCTCTAAGCGGATGATGTTCAAATCTCCATCTACAGCACTGATCTCGCTGACTCTCTACAGTCTTCTATTTCCTGCTGCCTTCAAGAGATCTAGACTTGTTTGTCTTCCTGTCACCTCAAGCCTAACACTCCTGAAACAGAACTCTTTATCTTCCAACCCGAAACCTCTCTTACCCTTGACTTTCCCATCACTGTAGATAGCAGCACCATCGTTCTTGTCACAAAAGCCCCCTTTAGACTGTGAGCCTGTTGTTGGGCAGGGATTGTTTCTATCTGCTCTCGAATTGTACATTCCAAGCACTTAGTACATTGCTCTGCACACAGTAAACGCTCGATAGTACGATTGAAAGAGTGAAAAGCCCGGGTCCTTGGCCTAAGCCTTAACAGTTGAAGATGGCTGTAAGGGAGGAGGTAAGGTGCTAAGGAATGAGGTCGAAAGCACACGGAAAAGTGGTGGATTTTGAGAGCAAGCTGGAGATCTGGTTATGTGTAGGCATAAGGCCAGGTTTAGGGTTAAAGTTAAAGTTAGGGTTAGGGTTAGGGTTAGGTTAGACTGTGGTTAAGTTTGGGGTTAAGGTTATAGAATTAGAGTAGATGTTAGGTCTAAGACTAGGTTTGGATTTAGAGTTAGATTTAGAGCTACGGTTGGAATTCGGGATAGGATTTGGGTTTAGGCTAGGACTAGGGCTCCTGTAAGAGTGAAAGGTAAAGTCAGATTTAAGGATAAGGTTAAGGGCAAAGACTAGGGCTAGGCATAGTGCTAATGTTTGGGTTAGGTTAAAGATTAGAGTCAGAGTTACAGCTAGGAGAAAGAGTTATCCCTATGTGAGGGTTAGGGGTAGGGCTAATCCTAGGGGGAAGGTTAAGATTAGGGTTAAGACAATGCCTAGATTTAGGGTAAGGACCCATCTTAAGGTTTAGGTTACACTTAGTTTTAGGGCTTGCAGGAGGGTAAAGGGTAGGTCTAGTCCTTGGACTAAGGTTAGGGTTAGGGTTAGAGTAGGGGGTAGGGCGTGGGTGTTCCTATGGCATTGCAGGCCGTACAGGTTTCAAATGCAAGTGGCTTTGAAAAGGTCGAGAGAAACACATGTTGAATTAACTTTCTAATTTAAAATGCATTCCTCCCAAGGTAGAAAAAACCCCACGAGACTCCTGCTGGGCTGCAGCAGGAGCACAGTGTAAGATTGGTGTACACATCTTCTTTTTCAGTAATACTATATCACATGAACCTCATTTTGTGCAGAAGGCTTTCAGCACAAGAGACTTTTACAGAATGGAGAACAGGTACAGCCACTCAACACATTCACTAATTTAGCAGGCTAGAAGGAAAATGACTCATGCAAGAACTAGGCCCTTGTTGTGCTGAAGACTGCGGGGCAAGGATCAGTGGATATAGCTTCTGTTACAGTACTGCTGTTGTGCATGGAACTGAACATTTGAAATTTCATGGAGTTCATATGGTACGAGAGCCAGGACCAAGTGGAGGAGGATGACCAGGACCAGGCAGAGGAGGAAGATCAGGTCCAGGTGGAGGAGGCGGAGGGTCAGTACCAGGCAGAGGAGGAAGACCAGGTGCCGGAGGAGGAGAAGGACTGGGTCAAGGTAGAAAACCAGGACCAGGCAGAGGAGGAGGGTCTGGACTAGGTGATGGAGGAAGGCAAGGTCTTCCTGGCCGAGGAGGAGGGCCAGGAACAGGCAGAGGAGCAAGTGGAGGAAGAGAGCCAAGATCAGCTGGAGGGAAGATGGCTAGGAAAAAGCAGAGGAGGAGTTGTAGAGCCAGGTGGGAGAGGAAGGTCAGTAACAGGTGGAGGCAGAAGACCGGGACCAGGCAAAGGAGGTGCCCAGGATGATGTGGAGGACGGGTGCCAGGACCAGTCAAATGAGAAGAGCCTAGACCAGGGGGAGGGAAAGAACCAGGAGTAGGTTGAGGAGAAAGGCCACGGAGCTGACCCAGGACAAGTTGGAGGGGGTTGGGCAGGAGAAGGTAAAGTAAGAGGGCAAGGAGCAAGAGGAGGATGAAGGTCAGGACCAAGCCAAGGAGGAGGGTCAGGACCAGACACAAGTGGAGGGCAACGCCCGGCAGAAGAAGAGGGCTAGGCCCAGGTGGAAGAGGAGCATCGGGACCAGGGAGTGGAGCGGGGGAGTGGACGTTGGAACAAGAGAAAATCCAGGACCAGGTGAAGGAGATAGGTCAGGAGCAGGCAGAGAAGAGTGGACAGGATCCAGTGGAGGAGGTGGGCCAGGACCGGAGTTAGGAGGAGGAGGAGGTCTAACACCAGGCTGAGAAGGAAGGACAGGACAATGATATGAGTAAAGCCTGGACCTAGGGAAAGAGGAAGGCCGGGATCAATCAGAGGAGGAGGTCCAGGGCCAGCAGAGGAGGAGGATCAGGACCCGGTGGTGTAGAAGGGTCAAGCCCAGGCCGAGGAAGAAGGCCAGGACCAGATCGGAGGGAGAGGTCCAGGAGCAAGCGAAGATGGAGGGCCAGGTGCAGCAGGAGGAAGAGGTCTAGGAGCAGGTGAACAAGGAAGGCCAGGACCAGGACGAGGAGGACTAACAGGTAAAGATGGAGGGGGAGGGCCAGGACCAGGTGGTAGGAGGCTGTAGGCTGACAGTCTAAACGGGGGAGACAGACAGCAAAGCAAACAGAACAAACCATAAACAAGACAACATCATCAAGATAAATAGAATCAAGAGGATGTACAGCTCAATAACAAAGTAAATAGGGTAATGAATAATATACACAAATGAGCACAGTGCTGAGGGGAGGGGAAGGGAGAGGAGCAGAGGGTGGGGGGCGAGGCTGAGGGGGAGCAGAGCGAAAGGGGGGCTCCGTCTGGGAAGGACTTTTGGAAGAAGTGAGCTCTCAGGAAGGCTTTGAAGGAGGGAAGAGCGTTGGTTTGGCAGACATGAAGAGGGAGGGCATCCCAGGACAGCAGTAAGACATGGACCAGGGGTCGACAGCAGGATAGGCGTGAACGGGGGACAGTGAGGAGGTGAGAGGCAGAAGAGGGGAGTGTACGGGGTGGGCAGTCGAAAGAGGGAAGGGAGGTGAGGTAGGAGCGGTCAAGGTGATGGAGAGCTTCGAAGCCAAGAGTGAGGAGTTTTTATTTCGTGCGAATGTTGATAGGCAACCACTGGAGGTTTTTGAGGAGAGGAGTGACATGCCCAGAGCGTTTCTGTAGGAAGATGAGCCGGGCAGCTGAATGAAGAATACACTGGAATACACTGGAAGAAGGGAGATCTGAATGGAGGCTAACACAATAATCCAGTCGGAATATTACGAGAGATTGTACCAGCACAATAGCCCTCTGGATGGAGACGAAAGGGCGGATCTTGGCGATATTGTAAAGGTGAGAGCGGCAGGTGTTGGGGACCGATTGGATGCGTGGGATGAATGAGAGAGCAGAGTCAAGGATGACACCAAGGTTGTGGGCCTGTACGACCGGAAGGATGGTCGTGCCGTCCACAGTGACAGCGAAGTCAGGGAGAGGACAGGGTTTGGGAGGGAAGGTAAGGAGCTCAGTTTTTGACATGTTGAGTCCCGGCAGAGTTGGAGGACCAGGGCTAGGCCAAGGAGGAGGTCTAGGACCCAGCAGAGGTGGCGGGCAGCCATCCAGGTGGAGACGTCCTGGAGGCAGGAGGAGATACGAGCCTGGAGAGAGGAGGAGAGAACAGGGGAGGAGATGTAGATTTGGGCCTCATAGAGATGATAATTGAAGTCGTGGGAGCTTCACCAAGGAAGTTCACCAAGTGAATGAGTTCACCAAGGGAGTGAGTATAGATGGAGAACAGAAGGGGGCCAAAAACTGACCCTTGAGGAACCCCTACAATTAGTGGATGGGAGGGGGAGGAGGAGCCCGTGAAGGAGACCGAGAATGAAGAGCCAGAAAGATAAGAGGAGAACCAGGAGAGGACGGAGTCCGTGAAGCCAAGGTGAGATGAAGTGTGGAGGAGAAGGGGATGGTCTACAGTGTCAAAGGCAGCCGAGACGTCGAGGAGGATTAGGATAGAGTAGAACAGGTGAAGGAGAAGGGTCAGGACCAGGCAGAGTTGGAGGACAAGGACCAGACCAAGGCGGAGGCATCAGAGGAGGAGGGCAAGCAACAGGCAGAGGAGGTGGAGCAGGAACGAGACCAGGCAGATGAGGAGGGCCAGAATCAGGTGAAGGAGAAGGGCCAGGTCCAGGCCAAGAAGGAGGGCCAAGACTAGGTGGAGGAGCAGGACGTGGACCAGGTGGTAGAGGAGGACCAAGCCGTGGCAGAGGAGGAGGGCTAGGGCCAAGCCGAGCAGAAGCTCCAGGATCAGGCAGAGGGGGGTGTCCAGGACCAGGCAGGGGAGGAGGGCCAGGACTAGGTGGAGGATGATGGCCAGGACTAGAAGGAGGAGAAGTACCAGGACAAGAACAGGCGCAGGTCCAGGACCTGGTCCAGGCAGAGAAAAAGAGCCATGACCAGGCAGAGTTGGAGGACCAGGACTAGGCCAAGGAGGAGGTCTTGGACCCAGCAGAGGAGGAGGGTAAGCAGCAGGCGGAGTAACAATAACAACAATGTTGGTATTTGTTAAGCGCTTACTATGTGCAGAGCACTGTTCTAAGCGCTGGGGAAGATACAGGATCATCAGGTTGTCCCCCGTGAGGCTCACAATCTAAATGCCCATTTTACAGATGAGGTAACTGAGGCATACCCACAGTCACACAGCTGACAAGTGGCAGAGGCAGGATTCGAACCCATGACCTCTGACTCCCAAGCCTGTGCTCTTTCCACTGAGCCACGTTGCTTTTCTGAGTAAGTGGACCAGGACATGGTGGAGGAAGAATGCTGGAACCAGGCGGAGGAGGAGGGCCAAGACTAGGTGGAGGATGATGGCCAAGAACAGGTGAAGGAGAAGGGCCAGCACCAGTCAGAGTTAGAGGACCAGGACCAGGCCAAGGAGGAGGTCTAAGGACCCAGCAGAGGAGGAGGGCCAGGACCAGGACGGGGATGTGAATCAGGACCAGATGGAGGAGGAGGGTCAGTACCAGGCTCCGGGCAAATGCCAGGACCAGGCGGAGGAATAAGATCAGGATCAGGCTGAGGAGCAGGGCCAGGACCATGCCAAGGAGGAGGGCCAGGATCAGGAGAAGGGCCAGGATCAGTTGGAGGAGAAGGGCCAGGACCAGGTGAAGGAGGAGGACCAAGCCACGGTGGAGGAGGTGGGCCAGGAGCAGACAGAGCAGGAGTGTCAAGACCAGGCAAAGGGGGATGTCCAGGACCAGGAAGGGGAGGGGGGGCAGGACCAGGAGGAGGAGGAGGGTCACGACTAGGCGGAGGATGATGGCCAGGACCAGGAGGAGGAGGAGTACCAGGACAAGGAAAAGCACAGGACCAGGACCAGGAACAGGTCCAAGTGGAGAGAGAGAGCCGGGCCAGGCAGAGGAGGAGGGAAGGACCACACGGAGAAGGAGGGCCATGACCAGTGGGAGAAGGAGGGGCAGGGCCAGGTGCTAGGGCTAGGGCTAGTGTCAGGGTGAGGTCTAATTAAGGTTAGGGTTAGGGCTAGGCCTAGGCTTAGAGCTAGGGTTTGGGTTAGGGTTAGGTTTCAGTTTAAGGTCCGGGTTAAGTTAATGGCTAGAGTCGAGGCTAATTAGGGGTAGTGTGAGGGTTAGAGTTAAGGTTAGGACTAAGGCTAGGCCTAAGGCTAGGGTTAGGGCTAGGGTTGCAGTTAGGTTTTGGGTTAAGGCTAGGGTTAGGTTTATGTCTAGGGCTAGAATTATGATTATGGTTTGGATTAGGATTAGGGATGGGGCTAGGATTTAGGTTTAGGTTTAGGGTTAGGGTTAGGGTTAGCAATAGAGCTAGGGGTAGGTTTAGAGGAAGGGTTGGACTTAGGGTTAGGGTTAATGTTTGAGTTAAGGTTTAGTCTACAGTTAGAATTAGTGTTAGAGATAGTTCTGCAATGGGTCTGCGCTATGACCTTGGGCAAGTCACTTAACTTCTTTGTGCCTTAGTTACGTCATCTGCAAAATGGACATCAAGACTGTGTTCCCCCTGTGACATAGGGACTGTGTCCAACCTGATGCCTTCGTGTCTACCCAAATGTTTAGGACTGTGTTTGGAATATGCTAAGTGCTTAACAAATACCACAATTATGCATTTATTACCATTACTACTATTATTAGATAGGGTTAGGGTTAGGGTTAGGGTGAGTGGGAGGCTTAGGGAAAGGCTTAGGGCTAGCGTGAGGGTTACTGTTAGTGTTAAGGTTTGATTAAAGGATACTGTTAGGGCTAGACTTAGAGTTAAGACTAAAGTTAGAGTTAGGGATAGCATTATTTCCAGGGCTAGGGTTAGGGTTATGATTAGTCGCAGCCTTAAGACTAGACCCAGGCCTAGGCTTCAGGATAGGATTGGTGTTGAGTTATGGTGAGGTTTAGTGATAATGCCGTGGTTATCAGTGGGGCTAGGGCTAGGCTTAAGTCTTGGGTTAGGGATAGGGTTAGCGTTAGGTGTAGGCTTGGGATTACTTTTAGGGTAAGGTTTAGCATTAGGGTTAGGGTTACGTTTAGGTGTAAACTTAAGGCTAGGCCCAGGGCTAGGGTTATGGTTGGGTTAGGGCTAGGTCTAAGACTAGCCTCAGGATTAGGTGTAGAGATAGGGTTAGGGTCGGGGTTTGCATTATGGTGAGGTTTAGTAAAGACCTCCAGTGGTTGCCTATCAACCTCCGCACGAAACACAAACTTCTCACTCTAGGCTTCAAAGCTCTCCATCACCTTGCCCCCTCCTACGTCTCCTCTCTTCTTCTCTCTTTCTACTGCCCACCCCGCAGGTTCCGCTCCTCTGCCGCTCACCTCCTCACAATCTCCCGTTCTCTCCTATCCTGCCTTCGACTCCTGGCCCACGTCCTCCCCCTGTCCTGGAATGCCCTCCCTCCTCACCTCTGCCAAACTAACACTCTTCCCCTCTTCAAGCTCTACTGAGAGCTCTCCTCCTCCAAGAGGTCTTCCCAGACTGAGCTTCCTCTTTTCCCTCTGCTGCCTCTCTGCCCCCCTTTCACCTCCCCTCAGCTAACCTCCCTTTCCCTCTGCTCCTCCCCCTCTCCCTTCCCCTCCCCTCAGCACTGTGCTCATTTGTATATATTTTTATTACCCTATTTATTTTGTTAATGAGGTATACATCCCCTAGCTTCTATTTATTGCTATTAAGTTGTCTTGTTTTAGTCCGTCTGTCTCCCCCGACTAGTCTGTAAGCCCGTCAAGGGCAGGGATTGTCTCCATCTGTTGCCAAATTGCACATTCCAAGCTTTTAGTACAGTGATCTGCACAAAGTTAGCACTTAATAAATACTATTGAATGAATGAATGAATGACAGCTGAGCTAGAGTTAGGGATAGGGTTAGGTCTAGTTTTGGGCCTAGAGTTAGATTGAGGGGTAGGGGTAGGGGTAGCGTATGGTTAGTTATAGACTTTACGCAAGGCCCTAGGCTAGGGTTAGGGTTAGTGTTAGGACTAGGCCTAGGGTTACATTTAAGATTAGGTGTAGGGATGGTGTTAGGGTCAGGGTTATGGTGAGGTTTAGTGTCATGGTTAGTGTTAGCCATTGGGTTTAGGGATAGGGTTAGCATCACGTCTATGCTTGCACAATTAAGGGTCACAGCATGGTCCTGTGGAAAGAGTAAGGGCCTGGGAGTCAAAGGTCATGGGCTCTAATCCCTGTTCTGCCTTATGTTTGCTGTGTGACCTTGAGCAAATCACTTCATTTTCCTGTGCCTCTGTTAACATTTGGGTAAAGTGTATATTAAGACTGTGAGCAGCACTTGGGACAAGAGCAGGGTCTACCCTGATTAGCCTCTATCTATCCCAGTGCTTAGAACTGCGCCTGGCACATAGTAATTGCTTAACAATATCACAGTTATTATCATTATCGATGAATCCATCCATCTTATTTATTGAGCACAGAGTCCTGAACTGAGTACAGAGAACTCTCAGGCTTTAAACCCTGCTCTGACTTGCAGCAGCCTGGTACAGATGCTGGGTTCTTCTCCTCTGCAGCCCCAACCCCACCCTACTCTCTTGGTTGCTCTTTCTTGGGTCCGGCCTGTGGGCTTCCAGACTCCAAGACAGGTGGGGATTCTGAGACTCAAAGCAGCCTTTGATGGGAGGGATGCCAACACTAGTTTCTTTCCTCAAGATGGAAGAGTGTAGGTATGGGCTCCTGGATTTTTTTTTTTGTATCTGTCAAGTGCTTACCATATGCCAGGCACTGTAATTAGCGCTGGAGTAGATACAGCCAATCAGGTTGGACACAATCTCTGTCCCTCGTGTGGGACAGGAGCTGTGCTTGACCTTTTTAATTTGTGTCTACACCCGCACTTAGAATAGTGCTTGGCACATACTATTAATGATAATAATAACTGTGATATTTCTTAAGCACTTACTATGGGCCAGGCACTGTATTAAGAGCTTGGTACATACAAGCAAATCAGGTTGGTCCCACTTGGAGCTTCCAGTCTTAATCCACATTTTACAGATGAGGTAACTGAGGCACAGAAAAGTTAAGTGATTTGACCAAGGTCACAAAGCAGACAAGTGGCAGAGCAGGGATTAGAACCCAAGTCCTTCTGACTCCCACGCCCCTCATCTAATCCACTGGACCACACCTCTTTATCACCTCTCTAATCCACTGGACCCCCTGCTGGCACTGATTTTTTTTTTTAATTTCATGGTGTTTGATAAGGGCTTACTTGAGTCCCCTTCCATTCTGTGTCAGCACCACCTGTTTTGGTGAATTCACTCACTCCCATGGCTTCAACTACCACTTCTACCCAAATCTACATCTCCAGCCCTGAAATCTCTCCCTCTCTGCAATCTCACATTTCCTCCTGCTTTCAGGATATGTCTACTTGGATGTCTTCTCATCACTTCAAACTGAATATGTCTAAAACAGAACTTCTTATCTTCCCACCCCAACCCTGTCTTCCGCATGACTTTTCCATCTCTGTAGACAGTCCCACCATCCTTCCTGTCTCACAAGCCATAACCTTGGCATTAGCCTTGACTCCTCTCTCTCATTCATGCCGCATTTTCAATCCATTCAATCCTGTCCGTTGGACTTTCACAACATCCCTAAAGTCCACCCTTTCCTCTCCATCTAAACTGCTGCCATGTTAATCCAATCACTTATCCTATCCCACCTTGATTACTCTATCAGCTTCCTTGCTGACCTCCCTGCTTTCTGTCTCTCCCCACTCCAGTCCATACTTAATTCTGCCGCCCGGATCATTTTTCTTCAAAAACATTCAGACCATGTTTCCCCACTCCTCACGAAACTCCAGTGGTTGTCCATCCTTTTCCGTATCAAACAGGACTTCCTCATCATTGGCTTTAAAACAGTCAATCACCTAGCTTGCTCCTTCTTCACCTCAATACTCTCCTACTACAACGCAGCCCACATTCATTCATTCAATAGTATTTATTGAGTGCTTACTATGTGCAGAGCACTGTACTAAGCACTTGGAATATACAATTCGGCAACAGATAGAGACAATCCCTGCCCAATGACAGGCTTACGGTCTAATCGGGGGAGACAGATGGACAAAAACAAGATAACATAATCACGATAAATAGAATCTAGGGGATGTACACCTCATTAACAAAATAAATAGGGTAATAAAAATATATACAAATGAGCACAGTGCTGAGGGGAGGGGAAGGGAAAGGGGGAGGAGCAGAAGGAAAGAGGGCTTAGCTGAGGGGAGGTGAAGGGGGGAAGCGGAAGGGAATAGAGGGCAGAGGGGGAGCAGAGAAAAAGCAGAGGGAGCAGAGGGAAAAGGGGAAGCTCAGTCGGGGAAGGCCTCTTGAAGGAGGTGAGCTCTCAGTAGGGTTTTGAAGTGGGAAAGAGAGTTAGTTTGGCGGAGGTGAGGAGGGAGGGCAGTCTAGGACAGCAGTAGGACGTGGGCCAGGGGTCGACAGAGGGATAGGTGTGAACGGGGGACGGTGAGGAGGTGAGGGGCAGAGGAGCAGAACATGTGGGGTGGGCAGTAGAAAGAGAGAAAGGAGGTGAGGTAGGAGGGGGCAAGGTGATGGAGAGCTTTGAAGCCCAGAGTGAGAAGTTTTTGTTTCGTGTGGAGGGTGATGGGCAACCACTGCAAGTTTTTAAGGAAGGGAGTGACATGCCCAGAAAGTTTCTGCAGGAAGATGATCCGGGCAGTGGAATGAAGACTAGACTGGAGTGGGGAGAGACAGGAGGGAGGGAGGTCAGAGAGAAGGTTGACACAGTAATCCAGTCGGGATACTATGAGAGCTTGTACCAGTACAGTAGCCGTTTGGATGGAGAGGAAAGGGCGGATCTTGACGATATTGTAAAGGTGAGACCGGCAGGGATTGGTGACGGATTGGATGCGTGGGGTGAATGAGAGAGCGGAATCAAGGATGACCCCAAGGTTGCAGGCCTGAGAGATGGGAAGGATGGTCGTATCGTCTGCAGTGACAGGGAACTCAGGAAGAGGATACCACACATTTTGCTTCTCTATTGCCAACCTACTCATTGTACCTCGATCTCATCTATCTCACCTCCACCCTCCTGCTCACATCCTGCCTCTGGCCTAGAAAGCCCTTCCTCCTCATATCCAACAGACAATTACTCTCCCCAACTTCAAAGTCTTCTTGAAGGCTCATCTCTTCCAAGAGGCCTTCCCTGACTAAGCCCTCACTTTCATTTCTTCCACTCCCTTCTGCATCAGCCTGATCTAGGCAGCAAAGTGAAGTATGGACTGGACTGGGGAAAGACAGGAGGCAGGGAATTCAGCAAGGAGGCTGATATAGTAGTTAAGGACGGATAAGATAAGTGCTTGGATCAGTTCAGGTGGAGAGAAAAGGGTAGATTTTATTTCCTTGCGTCCAACCTGATTATTTTGTATCTGCACCAGTGCTTAGTTTAGTGCCTGGTTAACAAATACCATTAAAAACTGGTAAAAAAAACCCTGTTAAAATACCATTAAAACTTATAAATAAATTATGGTAATGGACATAAATGCTGTTGGGCTGCGGGTGAGGTGAATAGAGGGTACAAATCTAAGTGCAGGAAATGAGGGACTTGAAGGGGAAGGCCTCTTGGAAGTGATACAGTTTTAATAAAGCTTTGAAGGTGGAAAGAGTGATGATCTGTCACAGATGAAGGGGGAGGGAGTTCCCGGCCCGAGTTAGGGCATGTACTTGAGGTCGGCAGCGAGATAAACTCCTTCAAGAACTTAGCCCAGTACTCTGCACACAGAATGTGTTCAACAAATACCACTGATTGAGATAGACGAGATGGAGGTGCAGTGAGAAGGCTGGTGTAAGAAGAGCTAAGTGAGCATGCTAAATTGTAGTAGGAAATCTGCGAGGAATGATAGGAGGGGACAAGATGATTGAGTGCTTTAAAGCTGATGGCATGAAGTTCTGTTGATGCAGAGGTTGATGGGCAACCTGAGGAGGTTCTTGAGGAGTGGGGAAATATGTCTTGAATTTTTATTCAGAAGAATCATCCAGGCAACAAAGTGAAGTACTGATTGGAGTGGGGAGAGATGGGAGGCAGGGAGGTCAGCAAGAAGGCTGATGAGGTAATCAAGGATAGGATAAATGCTTGGATCTGCTTGGTAGCAGTTTGGGTGGGGAGGAATGGACAGATATTAACAATGTTGTGAAGGAAGAAGGGGCAGGATTTGGTGAAAGATTAAATATGTGGGTTGAAGGAGAGAGATGAGTTAAGGATCATGCCAAGGTTATGGACTTGTGAGATGAGGTGGTTGGTTTTACATGGGACGATCAAGGGGAGGACTGGCTTTGGAGGGAAGCTTAAGAGTTTGTTTTGAACATGTTAAGATTGAGGCATCAGCAGGAAATCCAAGTAGAGTTGTTCTGAAGGCAGGAGGAAATAAGAGACTGCAGAGAAAGAGAAAGATCAGGATTAGAGATGTGTATTTGGTAATCAACTGCAAAGAGATAGTAGTCGAAAGCATGGAAGTGAATGAGTTCCCCAAGGGAGTATGTGAAGAGGGAGAATAGAAAGGGATCCAGAACTGAACCTTGAGATACCTCCACAGTTACAGGGTGGGTGACAGAAGAGGGAGCTCGCGAAGGAGTTCTAGAGTAAGTGGCCAGAGAGATAGGAGGGAAAGCAGGAGAGGACATTGTCAAAGGCCACTGATAGGAGAGGAGCAGTGGGTGGTTGACAGTATCAAAGGCAGCTGAGAGGTCAAGGGGGATTAGGATGGAGTAGAGCCCATTGGATTTGGCAAGAAGGAGATCATTTGTGACCTTTGAGAAGGCTTGTTTCCATGGAGTGAGGCAAGGCTGATGATTGGAGGGAATCAAGTAGAGAATTGGAGGGGAGGAGGTAGAGGGAGCGGATGTGGACAACTAACTTAAGAGTTTGAAGAGAAATGGTAGGAGGGAGGTGGGGAGAAAAACTAGAGCGAGCTGTGGAGTCAAGGAGTGGTTTTTGTTGTTTTGTTTTTTTGGTTTTCATGATAGGGAATATACGAGTATGATTGAAAGCAGTGGGGAAGAAGCCATTAGACAGTGAACTGAAAAAGAGGATTGTCAAGTAGTGAAGAAGGGAGGGACAAGTGCAAAGGGATGGGGTCAAAGAGGCAGTAAGGCGGAGGGGGTGAAATTTGAGAGAAGGAGAGAGTTCTCCTCGTGAGAAACAGCTAGGTAAGACGGGAGAGCCGAAGTAGGGGCAGGAGGAAGGAAGGATTGGAGAAGAACAAGGGAGATTTTAGGGTTATCACTCCTAATGTTTTCAACTTTATTAGTAAAGCACACGTCAGCTCATTAGGATCAAGAGATCAATGGTCTTCCCCGCTTGCAGTCCCACAGTACGTGTGCACATATCTGTAATGCATTTATTTGTATTGATGTCTGTCTCCCCCCTTTAGACTGTAAGCTAGTTGTGGGCAGGGAATGTGTCTGTTTATTGCTGTATTGAACTTTCCCAAGGTCTTAGTACAGTGCTCTGCATACAATAAGTGCTCAATAAATATGATTGAATGAAGGGTGGGGACACAGGAGGTTTGAGGAAGGAGTTAAAATCTGAAACAACTGGCATGGGTGATGGGCATGGGACTCAACAAGGATGGAGAAATAATGCTACTGGGCAGAAGAGAGGGCAGAGTTAATGCAGGTGAGGGTCAATTTGAGATGGACAAGAACCATCTGATATCCGGATTTCTGCCAGCAGTGCTCTGCAGCTTATGCACAGAAGCGAAGGCAACATCCTGTGGAAGTGATCCAGGGGTTAGTGGTAAGAAATCAGTGAAGGGAGAAGAGCGTGAACAAACTGAGTTCAATGGAGAGAGTGGTGTTGAGGGACATCAATTTGTTCATCAAGGGAAGAAAGTTTGGGTATTGAGACCAAATTGGGAATGGTGATTATAGAAAATTGGAGGGGCTCAAAAGATGGGAAGTCTCTGGGAAAGCAGGGCAGATTTGTCAGGGGTGCTGGGGGGGTGGTGTATGGGAGAGAATGCAGGTCAGGAGGTTGTGGTTGGACAGACCCCCAATTTCCCCACCTTTGAAGTCTTACTTAAAATGATATCTCCTCCAAAAGGCCTTTCTCGACTAAGCTTCCTTTCCATATCCACCCTTGCTCTGTGTCACCTATACACTTGGTTTTGTTCTTCAGAAGCACTCTGATAGTCATACCTCTGCCAACCCTGCATCACTTAATAGACTATCTAATTTATTTTTAATGTCCATCTACTCCTCTGTCAACCTGTTGTGGGCAGGGATAGTGTTTACCTGAGGTACTGTATTGCAGGGCAGACCAGTTAGCTCAGTTGGTTATAACATGCTGCTAATAATGCCAAGGTTACAGGTTTGATTCCTGTGCAGGCCATTTATCTTAGAAGCAACATGTCTAGTGGATAGAGCATGGGGCAGAGACTGTGTCTGACTTGATTTTCATTTATCCGCCCCAGCGCTTAGTACAGTGCCTGGCATATAGTAAGCACTTAGCAAATGCCACAGTCATTCTTCTTATTATTGTTATTGTTATTAGTAAGCACTGAACTAAGCAACATGAGAATCGGGTTAGGCCCAGTCCCTATCCCACTTGAGGCTCAAAACAAGCATTGACTCTCCATTTTAAAGATGAGGCATAGAGAAGCTAAGTGACTTGCCCAAGGTCACACAGAGGACAAGTAGCAACTACTACTTACTGCTGCTCTGCCGCTGCTACTACTACTAGCAGCAGAAAAAAACAAAAGTTTGTTTGTTTGAACAAACCCAAACAAAAGGATAACTGAGGCACAGAGAATTGAAGTGACTTGCCGAAGGTCACTCAGCAGACAAATGGTGGAGCTATGATTAATAATAATAATAATAATGTTGGTATTTGTTAAATGCTTACTATGTGCAGAGCACTGTTCTAAGCGCTGGGGTAGATATGGGGTAATCAGGTTGTCCCTCGTGAGGCTCACATTTAATCCCCATTTTACAGATGAGGTAACTGAGGCACAGAGAAGCTAAGTGACTTGCCCACAGTCACACAGCTGGGTGGAGGGTCTTGGAGTGGATCCTCTATCTTCAATTCCATCATGGAAGTCAATGAGAAAATGGGGCTTGTGGTGGGCAAATTTGTCCTTGGAACCACGTGTCAGTAGTAATAGTAGTGATTCCTAGGAGGGGAGTTGGAGAAAAAGTATGCTAAGCTTTGTATTGTACTCTCCTAAAGCACAGTACAGTGCTTGGCATATTGTAAACATTAAATAAATAATATTGAATTGTATTTTTGAATATATTATTTGAATAATATTGAATTGATTGGTCACAGGTCCTTGTATCTAGGGATGGACCATCCAACATCACGAACTTTCCCCTCTCCCTTCCTAACTGCCCTCGTAGTAACCCATAGCTGACTTTGCTTTGTGAAAGTGATGCTAACTATAGTGAGGCTCAGAGAGGTTAGGTGACTTGTGCAAGGTCACACAGTGGGCAAGGGGTGGAGCTGGGATTAGAACCCTGGTCTCCTCACTCCTTTTTTCAACAGGCCATGCTACTTAATGATGATAATGATAATGATGGTATTTATTAAGGGCTTATTATGTACCAGGCACTGTACTAAGCACTGGGGTGGATACAAGTAAACCGAGATGGACACAGTCCCTTTCTTATGTGGGGCTCACAGTCTCAACCCTACAGATGAGATAACTGAGGCACAGAGAATTGAAGTGACTTGCCGAAGGTCACTCAGCAAACAAATGGGGGAGCTATGATCAATAATAATAATAATAATAATAATGATGTTGGTATTTGTTAAGCGCTTACTATGTGCAGAGTACTTTCTAAGTGCTGGGGTAGATACAGAGTAATCAGGTTGTCCCTCGTGAGGCTCACAGTTAATCCCCATTTTACAGATGAGGTAACTGAGGCACAGAGAAGTTAAGTGACTTGCCCACAGTCACACAGCTGACAAGTGGCAAAGCCGGGATTCAAACCCATGACCTCTGACTCCCAAGCCCAGGCTCTTTCCACTGAGCTAAGAACCCGTGATCTTCTGAATCCCAGGCCTGTACTCTATCCACTACTCAAGAAGATGCCAACATGAACTAAAGCAGAGCCTTCTGTGAAAGAAGGTGAAACAAAGATGTTTAGTCTTGAAATTAAGTGGTTTATTTCTTACGACAATTTTTATATTCCAAGATAATACCTGATTATATGGTAAAACCCAATATCCAGAATGCCCGTCTAATTATAATGACTATAATCAGGGAACAAACCCATACAAAAGGTTTGTGTAGCTTTGCTACTTCTGCTTAGGCTTCACATCAGTTTATTCAGAAAGAGGAGGAGGAAGAAGAAGAGGAGGAGGAGAATGCACAGAAGGAGGAGGAAAGGAGGAATAGGATGAAGGCGGGGAGAGGAGAAGGAGGAAGAGAAGGAGGATGAAGAGGAGGAGGAGGGAGAGGAAGAGGAAGAGGAGTAGAAAGAAGAGGAGGAAAAAGAGGAGGAGGAGGAGGAAAAGGAGGAGTGGAGGAATAGGAGATGAGGAGGAAGAGCAGAAGGAGGACAAGGATTATGAGAAGAAGAAGGAGAGCTATGAGGAATAGGAGGAGACCCTATCTCCCTACTACCCTTCCTTTCCAAAATCTTAGAACGAGTCGTCTATAATCGCTGCTTAGAATTTCTTAACTCCCATTCTCTCCTGGACCCCCTCCAATCTGTCTTCCGTCCCCTCCACTCTACCGAGACTGCTCTCTCTAATGTCACCCATGACCTCCTTCTTGCCAAATCCAATGGCTCCTACTCCATTCTAATCCTCCTTGACCTCTCAGCTGCCTTTGACACTGTCGACCATCCCCTCCTCCTCCACACCTTATCTCATCTTGGCTTCACGGACTCCATCCTCTCCTGGTTCTCCTCTTATCTCTCTGGCCGGTCATTCTCGGTCTCCTTCGCAGGCGCCTCCTCCCCCTCCCATCCTTTAACTGTTGGAGTTCCTCAAGGGTCAGTTCTTGGCCCTCTTCGGTTCTCCATTTACACTCACTCCCTTGGTGAACTCATTCGCTCTCATGGCTTTCACTACCATCTCTACGCAGATGACACGCAGATCTACATCTCTGCCCCTGTCCTCTCCCCCTACCATCAGGCTCGCATCTCCTCCTGCCTCCAGGATGTCTCCACCTGGATGTCTGCCCGTCACCTAAAACTCAACATGAGCAAGACTGAGCTCCTCATCTTCCCTCCCAAGCCCGGTCCTCTCCCAGACTTCCCTATCACCGTGGATGGTGCGACCATCCTTCCCATCTCTCAGGCCCGCAATCTCGGTGTCATCTTTGACTCGTCTCTCTCGTTCACCCGACACATCCTATCCGTTACCAAGACCTGCCGGTTTCACCTTTACAATATCGCCAAGATCCGCCCTTTCCTCTCCACCCAAACAGCTACCTTACTGCTACAGGCTCTAATAATATCCTGGCTGGATTATTGTGTCAGCCTTCTCTCTGATCTCCCTTCCTCCTCTCTCGCCCCGCTCCAGTCTATTCTTCACTCCGCTGCCCGGCTCATCTTCCTGCAGAAACGATCTGGGCATGTCACTCCCCTTCTTAAACACCTCCAGTGGTTGCCTATCAACCTCCGCTCCAAACATAAACTCCTCAGTCTAGGCTTCGAGGCTCTCCATCACCTTGCCCCTTCCTACCTCTCCTCCCTTCTCTCTTTCTACTGCCCACCCCACACGCTCCGCTCCTCTGCCGCCCACCTCCTCACCGTCTCTCGGTCTCGCCTTATCCCGCTGTCGACCCCTGGGCCACGTCCTCCCGCGGTCCTGGAATGCCCTCCTTCCTCACCTCAGACAATCTAATCCTCTTCCCCTCTTCAAATCCCTACTTAAAACTCACCTCCTCCAAGAGGCCTTCCCAGACTGAGCTCCCCCCTTTTTCCCTCTGCTCCCTCTACCCCCCTTCACCTCTCCGCAGCTAAACCCTCTTCTCCCCCCTTTCCCTCTCCTCCTCCCCCTCTCCCATCCCACCCCCTCAGCACTGTACTCGTCCGCTCGACTGTACATATCTTTATCACCCTATTTATTTTGTTTAATGAGATGTACATCACCCTGATTCTATTTAGTTGTCATTGTTTTTATGAGATGTTCTTCCCCTTGACTCTATTTATTGCCATTGTTCTTATCTGCCTGTCTCCCCCGATTAGACTGTAAGCCCGTCAAACGGCAGGGACTGTCTCTATCTGTTGCCGACTTGTTCATTCAAAGCGCTTAGTACAGTGTTCTGCACATAGTAAGCGCTCAATAAATACTATTGAATGAAAGGTGGAAGAGGAGGAGGATGAGGAGGAGAAGGAAGAAGAGGAGAAGGGAAAGCAAACCAAGGGGCAGGATCAGTCCTTCTGGCAAGTTGCTTCCATGGGCTCCTTGCCACATCACAAAGAGACAGGCAGGAGGTTGAGCTGGAGAAGCAGCAGCCCCTGCCCTTTGGAGAGCCTTTGGATTTGAGTGGAGGGTTTTGGAGTGGATCCTCTATCTTCAATTCCACAATGGAAGTCAATGAGAAAATGGGGCTTGCGGTGGGCAATTTTGTCCTTGGAACCATGTGTCAGGAACATGTTGATCCCATATATCAAGAGAGGTCACGTGTTGAGTTCAACCATCCATCAACAAAGAACTTATGAGCCCCATGGGGTCCCTTCTGAGGAGGGTACCCAGAAGCTCTTAATGCGCCCTGATTCCATCATTGGAACAAATTCAACACCAACTCTTCAAATTTCTGAGAACAACTTCTATTTGTGCTTTACAATAAATAAATTCAAAATACATCTTTTCATCATGAAGTCTATAAGACATACGCTGACATACCCAATGCTAACCTAATCTCAAAAATGACCTGCTATTCTGGCACCCAGGGAAAAGATGGGCATTTGGGAGGTGTGCTTGAACCCTGCAAACATAATGTCCCACAGAGATTGTCATAGGGAAGTGAAATTTGGAGTGGTGGGAAAGGCCCATCTTACAGAGAAGTTTTACAGAAATAGTGAATTCAGAAACGTAAACCTCCCCGTGCATGATTCTCTGAGTGCATGTTCATAGCCAAGAGTCTCCTCAAATTCTTTGATGCTGGAATAGAGTCACCAGTGGTCATCCTAGGGGGCCTGGAAACCTGGCTGGGAAAGTTGGAAGGGCAAAAACATCAAGGGTGTTGAGCCTTAAGATTGTACCCCGAGAAACCCCCTGAAGCAGAGAAACTCCCATCAGCTCATCAGTCCCGAGGCATTATGTATTGGTCTTGGCCAGTGGCGGCCCCCGACTCAGGGGTCAAAGTGCGACCAGCAAATCTCCTCTCCTATCAGGACAGACAGGGAAGGCTGATAGGGTCGCTCCTTAAGTCGAAGGAAGAGTTCGTGGTTTGGAAGGAAGAGCAGAGCCCCAACCATCAACCACCTTGGAGGTGAGGACTGAAGGAATCGGGAAGATAGAACAATGTACTAAGCGCTTGGAATGTACAATTCGGCAACAGATAGAGACAATCCCTTCCCAACAATGGGCTCACAGTCTAAACTGGGGAGACAGACAACAAAACAAAACAAGTAGTCTGTCGTCAGTATCATCAAGATAAATAGAATCATAGATCATTAATAATAATGTTGGTATTTGTTAAGCGCTTACTATGTGCAGAGCACTGTTCGAAGCGCTGGGGTAGATATAGCGTAATCAGGTTGTCGCACGGAAGGCTCACAGTTAATCCTCATTTTACAGATGAGGGAACTGAGTCACAGAGAAGTTAAGTGACTTGCCCACAGTCACACAGCTGACAAGTGGCAGAGCCGGGATTCGAACCCATGACCTCTGACTCCAAAGCCCAGGCTCTTTCCACTGAGCCACGCTGCTTCCCCGACAAACATTAGCAAAATAGAGTAATAAATCATATATACAAATATGCACAAGTGCTGTGGGGAAAGGAAGGGAGTAGAGCAGAGGGAGGGAGTAGGAGGAATGGGGAGGGGAGAAGGGGCAGAGGGAAAGGGAGGGCTCAGTCTTTGAAGGCCTCCTGGAGGAGGTGAGCTCTCAGTAAGGCTTTGAAGAGGGGAAGAGAGTTATTTTGGCGGATGTGAGGAGGGAGGGCATTCCAGGTCAGTGGTAGGACATGGGCCAGGAGTCGACGGCGATACAGGTGCGAATGAGGGACTGTGAGGAGGTTAGAGGCAGAGGAACAGAGTGTACGGGGTGGGCTGTAGAAGGAGAGAAGGGAGGTGAGGTAGCAGGGCGCTAGGTGATGGAGAGCTTTGAAGCCAAGAGTGAGGAGTTTTTTTTTTCATGTGAAGGTTGATAGGCAACCACTGGAGGTTTTTGAGGAGAGGAGTGACATGCCCAGAGCGCTTTCTGCAGAAAGATGCAGAAAGATGATTCTTCTGGCAGAAGAATGACGAATACACTGGAGCCGGGAGAGACAGGAGGATGGGAGAACAGAGAGGAGGCTGACACAATAATCCAGTTGGGATATTATGAGAGCTTGTACCAGCACGATAGCAGTTTGGATGGAGAGGAAAGGGCGAAGTGGCGATATTGTGAAGGTGAGACAGGCAGGTTTGGTGACGGATTGGATGTGTGGGGTGAATGAGACAGCAGAGTCAAGGATGACACCAAGGTTGTGGGCCTGTGAGATGGGATGGAAGGTAGTGCCGTCCACAGTGACAGGGAAGTCAGGGAGAGGACAGGGTTTGGGAGGGAAGATAAGGAGCTCAGTCTTGGACATATTGAGCTTTAGGTGGCGGGCAGGCATCCAGCTGGAGATGTCCTGAAGGCAGGAGGAGATACGAGCCTGGAGGGAGGGGGAGAGCACAGGGGAGGAGATGTAGATTTGGGTGTCATCTGCGTAGAGATGATAGTTCAAGCCATAGGAGCGAATGAGTTCACCAAGGGAGTGAGTAGAGATGGAGAACAGAAAGGGGCCAAGAACTGACCCTTGAAGAACCCCTACAGTTAGTTGATGGGAGGGGGAGGAGGAGTCCGCGAAGGAGACCGAGAATGAATGGCCAGAGAGTTAAGAGAAGAACCAGAAGAGGTCAGAGTCCGTGAAACCAAGCTTAGATAAACTGTGGAGGAGAAGGGAATGGTCGACAGTATCAAAGGCAGCTAAAAGGTCGAGCAGGATTAGGATAGGGTAGGAGCCATTGGATTTGGTGAGAAGGAGGTCATTGGTGACCTTTGAGAGGGCGGTTTCGGTGGAATGGAGGGGACAGAAGCCAGATTGGAGGGAATCCAGGAGACAGTTGGAGTTGAGGAATTCAAGGTAGCGAGTGCAAAAGACACATCCTAAGAGTTTGGAAAGAAAGGACAGGAGGGAGATAGGACGATAACTGGAAGGGGAAGTGGGGTCAAGGGAGGGTTTTCTTAGGATGGGGGAGACATGGGCATGTTTGAAGGCAGAGGGGAAAAAGCCGTTGGAGAGTGAGTGGTTAAATATATAAGTTAAGGAGGGGAGGAGGGAAGGGGCGATAGTTTTTATACGGTGAGCGGGAATGGGGTCCGAAACACAGGTGGAAGGGGTGCGACGAGGGAGGAGATCTCCTCTGAGGATACTGCTGGGAAGGATAGGAAAGTAGGGGAAAGGGTTGAGAGTGGGGGAATGGAAAAGTGGGAGGGGTGCCTTTGGGAAGCTCACACCTGATGGAGTTAATTTTCGTAATGAAATAGGTGTCCAGATCGTTGGGGGTGAAAGATGGAGGAGCAGGAGGAACAGGGGGGCTGAATAGAGAGTTAAAAATCCGAAACAATTGGCGGGGGTGATGGGCATGGGCGTCAATGAGGGAAGAAAAATAGTTTTGCCTGGCAGAGGAGAGGGCAGAGGTAAGGTAGGAAAGGATAAATTAAAGTGAGTAAGGGTGGCTTAGTGCTTAGACTTTCCACAGCAGCGTTCAGCAGCTCGAGCATAAGAGCGAAGGAAGCCGACAGAGGCAGTGCTCCAGTCCTGCGGGTTTGTAGAGCGAGAGCGACGGGGGGAAAGGGGAGGGAACGAATTGAGTAGAGAGGGTGGAGTTGAGAGCAGTAATCTGATCATCGAGAGTGGGTAGAGAGGATAGGGAGGCAAGGAGGGGTGTGATGCTTTAGGAGAGATAGAGGGGTCGAGAGAGAAGAGGTTTCTGTGGGAGAGTAATACAGATTTACAGGGGGAGGGAGTGTGAGAGAAGGGGCAGGTGAGAAGGTTATGGTCAGAGAAAGAGATTTCAGAGTTGTTGAGGGTGGAGATTGTGCAGCGGTAAGAGATTATAAAATCGAGGGTTTTGACCAAG
The DNA here is from genome assembly GCF_004115215.2 of Ornithorhynchus anatinus. Lineage (NCBI taxonomy): Eukaryota > Metazoa > Chordata > Mammalia > Monotremata > Ornithorhynchidae > Ornithorhynchus > Ornithorhynchus anatinus. Next base: position 613,966 of record NW_024396702.1, on the reverse strand, counting down.
CTGGTGAGTGGGCGAGGTGTGGTGGAGCAGGTGGTTGGCAGAGTCAAGGAGTGATAGAAGGTGGGCGGCAGAGGAGTCACCGGGTACATCCATGTGGATATTGAAGTCTCTGAGGATCAGAGTGGGCAAGGAAAAGGAGAGAAGGAAGGTGAGAAAGGGGTCAAGGTTGTTAAAGAAGTTGGAGGTGGGACCAGGGGAGGGTAGATGACAGCTAAAAGAATCTGGAGGGGGTGGTAGAGGTGAATAATATGGGCTTCAAAAGAGGGGAAGGAGAGGGAAGGGATAGGGACGTTAGTGCGAAAGCTGCATTGGGGGGCGAGAAGGAAGCCGACGCCTCCTCCTTTCCCAATGAGTCTGGGGGAGTGGGAGAAGGAGAGGCGACCACTGGAGAGAGCAGCAGAAGAGACCGTGTCCTCTGGGGTGAGCCAGGTCTCGGTAAGGGCGAGGAGGAGGAGAGAGCAGGAAAGGAACAGGTCAAGAATGAAAGAGAGTTTACCTATAATGGAGCGGGGGCTCCATAGGCCAGATTTGGCAGCAGCTGTGGAGGGAGGGGAGATGGGGAGAAGGGTGCGGTGGGTCGGGAAGGTTTGGATGGGAATGAGATGGCGGGAACCTGGGTGGGGGAGGGGGATGAGAGGTGGCTATGAGCTAGGAGAACAGGGATGGGACGTCGTGGGGGGAAGAGGGAAGGGTTGGACGGGAGGGGGATGAGGGTTGGAGCTGGTAAAGTGGGATTCTAGGGAGGGGGTGAGGGGAGGGGAAGGGGCAGAGTAAAGTGAGGGAAAGAGCTGGGTGGGAGAAGGGGAAGGTGAGGATTGGGAAGGGTAGATGGGAGCAGGGAGGGTTGGAAAATCAGGGTGAGGTCAGTGAGTTAAATGACAGTACTGAGATCAGTTAACAATAAACATGCGATAGCAATAATATGATATAATAAGCTGGTGATTCCTAGAGTCGAATGTTGACTTGTCTATAAAATCAAAATTCTAATGGCAAGGGGAGTCCAGAGGCTCTTGGCCCAATTGCCTCTGAGGCGGTGGAGGAAGTCCTGTGGATGGCCGATTTGAAGAAGGGTGGAGCTGTTGTGGGGGACATGGGAGAGGAAATGGCTGGGGAGAGGTGTAGATAACCAAAAACATGAGTGGGCTGAGTAGGTGCGAATGCAGGTAGTAGCTAAAAGTACCACAGTGAGAACAAGGGCATTGTTATCCGGGGATCGGGGTGGGGGGAATCAGTCACCTCTAGTCAGAGCACAGGGAGGGAAGGAGTGGGGACTCCCCAAGGATGATCGCTTTTGGGGCGTGGGGGGGCAGTTGGGGATATAATATCCCAAGGCCCGTGGGGGGCGGGCGGGGAGAGCTGGGAAACACAATTTTCCCACGGCCCTGGGGTGGGGGAGGGGAGGTGGGGAACACAGTGTCCCACGCCCCAGGTTAGCTACCTGGACGGCTTAAGGGTCGCTTCGAGGGGTGGTTCTAGTAATCATGGGAGGAGTGCTAGTTGAGGGGAGTTGGATGGTCAGCGGAGAGATCGGGGATCGTCTGGGAGCTGAGCGGCTGTGGGGCCTGTGGTGGGGGTGGGAGGCGAGGGTCCTCGGTGTCCTAGGGTGGGGGTGCAGATGTTCGGGAGGGAAGGGTGACCATGAGCTCGGAGGCAGGTCATTGGAGTCTGATAGTGCGGGCTTCTCGGGAAGAGTGATCTCGCCCCTTCCGTGGCGGCGTCCGGAGGGGAAAGATCCTACTGGGAACAGGGGGATCAGCAGACAGGTCACCCCTCCCCTTTCACCCACAAAGGAAACCAAAGTCATCCTGGCTCTTTCCTAGGCAGCGAGGAAGGTTTAGGAAGGCACTGAGAGAAAGACTTAAAAGTCCACTCATCCTTCCAACCCCAGTCGCCTCTTTGTAAATTAATTATGCATTCATTTTTTCTTTACTTCTAATCTATTTCTGTATATTAATGTCTTTCTCCCCCTCTAGACTGTGAGGTCACCCCGGGCAGGGAATGTGTCTGTTTATTGTTACAATGTACTCTCCCAAGCTCTGAGGACAGTGCTTTGCATACAATAAGCACTCAATAAATACAATTGAATGAATGAATGAATGAATGAATGATTTTTCTGGGCCACAGTTACCTCATCTGTTAAAGGGAAGGCAAATATTGAGTCCCTTGTGGGACAGGACTGTGTCCAACCAGATTAGTTTGAATCTACCCCAGCGCTTAGCACAGTCCCTATCACATAGCAAGCACTTATGAAGAAATACCAGTAGAAGAAAAAATAAACAAACAAATGAAAAAAGCAGATGTCGGGGCAGGGTTTGAATAGGAAGAGAAGGAGTTCTGATTTGGACGTGTGCAGTTGGCGGTATTGGCAGGACATAGGACATATGGTCCCTTCCCCAAGAAACTGGACAATGTAGATGGGAGGAGGGACAAAAAATATATTCCAGTGAGGAAGAGGTCATAGGTGAGGAAGAAATACTAGAGGTCTCATGCATCGGTTGAGCATTGATGAAAGACTCCAGAGTTGCCACAAGAGGGAAGCTGCCCTGATTATTCTGGCCACAGCTGGCCCCTCTGGATTCCCAGAGCCCCACGGCTCTCCAAACAAACTCGCACAACACCACGAGAAGCACTGAAGAGAGTGAAAAGTGCACAGGGCTGGGAGGTGGGAGACCTGGATCCTGGTCCCGGCTCTGCCACCTTTTTGCTGCGTGATTTTGGGCGATGCACTTTGGAATCTGTGTGCCTCAGCTGCCACGCCTGTATAACAGGGTGAACTCCCTGTTCTCCCTCTTTCACAGTCTGGGTATCCAGATGTGGGACACAGGCTGCCTCTACTCTGATCATACAATCCCCAAACCAGCGATTGGCCAAGAATGATGGCTGCACCAACACCACGACGATAGTGTGGGTATGACATAATCTAGCCTAGGGACCGACCCAGGCAATCAGGCCCTGTCGCGAGGGAAGGGAGGGTGGCGTGGCAGCTCGGGATCCAAAGATATCTGAGAGTTGTAGTCTGATGCTCGCTGTTGATGGTGTTCGCCCCCACCTACTGAACTACCAGTCCCTTGTGCCCCGCAGTGGAGCTCAAGGTCATTGGCCAAAGCGAGAAAGGTGTATTGGCCAAAGCGAGTTCAGGCCGTTTTACAATTCATAATTAGAGTAATGATGGTGCTTCTTCAGTATTTGTTATCACTCCTCATGAGGTGTATCATGGAGAACACAGAGACCCGAAACTCGCTCTTAATTGGGCACCTTGAATCACACTCCCTCGCCGGAGGGTTAAGCATGCAACCGCCAGTCCAGGCTCTGAGCCTTGGCCACGTACCCAAGTGGGCTTTTAGCACATCTTTTCATTTCCATAAACCCACTCGGAGCTGACACGTGCAGATTCGCTTGGCTCTCCCGTAGATGCTCCCTCAGGAACCAACCCTCATTAATCCTTGCCCTGTCTATCAGCTTCCCATGTAACCCAGCCCAGGCAACCACCCAGTCAATCAGACTCTGTCGTGAGGTGAGGGAGGTTCTGTGGAGGCTCGGGGCACAAAGACTTCTGGGAGTCGTTGTCTGATGCTCGCTTTTGGCAGCTTTTGCCTCCGCCTACCAAACTATCAGTCCTGTCGGGCCCAGTAATGGGGCTCACAGACTTTGGGGGCAAACAGAAAGCGCGGGAGGCAGAATTTCAGGCTGGCAAAGGGCGGCATAGTGGCCGCACTGAGGTGCACTGAGCCCCCACTCCCCAGTGCTTTGTTCTATAGCTGAAATGAATTGATGTATATTGGTCTCTGTCTACCCATCTAGACTGAATACTCATTGTGGGCAGGAATGTGTCTGTTACACTTTTGCGTTGCACTCTCCCAAGCGCTTAGTATCCTCTGCACGCAGGATGTGCTCAATAAAAGCGATAGATTGATCAATTGATTGAATCGCACACAATACCAAGGTTTCAGGCTTGCGAGGGAGGGAGAAAAGTGGTATTTCTACAGTGATGGGAAAAGAAAGCTGTATGGTCTAGTTGCTAGAGCACAAACCTGGGAGTCAGAAGGACCTGGGCTCTAATTCTGACTTTGCCACATCTAGACTAAGTGAGCCTGTGGGCAAGTCATTAGTCTGTAATTTAGCTATTAATTTTTCTTTCTTCCTCTATTTATGGGATAAACGTATGGAGGACAACATAGAAGATGACAAAGTACAAAAGTACTGAAGCATCATTTGAGCGCTGATGTAATATTCCAGACCTGACACAGACCTGACACAAGAGGGCAGCTGCCCTGAATACTCTGGCCACATCCGGCTCCACTGGATTCCCCAAGCACAGCAACCTTCCAAATAACCCTGCAAAGCCCTCGAGAAACAGAGAAGTGAGTGGAAAGGGCGCAGGACTGGGAGGTGGGAGACCTGGGTCCTAGTACTGGCTCCTCCACTTTTGTGCAGTGTCATCTTGGGCAAGGGTAGGGTTTGGGGCCAGGTCTGGAAGGCAAAGGCAGGGGAGCCCAACCTGGAACGAGAAGGATTTGGGGCCATGCCTGCAAGGCAAAGGCTGAGGGGCCAAGCCTTGAAGACAAAGCCGAGGGTGGGCCCAAATTGGAAAAAGAAGGGTTTGGGGCCAGGTCTGGAAGGCAAAGGTTGGGCGGCCCCAAACTGGAACAAGATGTGTTTGGTGCAAAGCCTGGAACGAGAAGGGTTTAGGCCCAGGTCTGGAAGGCAAAGGCTGGGGGACCAAACTGGAATGAGAAGGGTTCGGGGCCAGGTCTGTATGGCAAAGATGGCGGGGAGGATAATACCGGAAGGAAAAGGCTGGGGGCCCAAACTGGAATGAGAAGGCTTTGGGGCTAGGCCTGCAAGGCAAAGGCTTGGGGGGCGGGGGGGAACCAAGCCTTGAAGGCAAAGGCAAGGGGCTGCCCAAACTGGAAAAAGAAGGGTTTAGGGCCAGGTATGGAAGACAAAAGCGTGGGGACCCAAACTGGAACGAGAATAGTTGGGGGCCAGGCCTGCAAGGTAAAGGCTGGCGCCCAAACTGGAAAGAGAAGGTGTCAGGGCCAAGCCTGGAAGGCAAAGGCCAGGGGTCCAGTCCTGGAACGCAAAGGCTGAGAGGCCAAAACTGGGCCTCAGGGACAGGCCTGGCCCTCTAGCCTTTGCCTTCCAGCCCTGGCCCTAAACCTTTCTCGTTCCAGTTTTGGTCCCAAGCCTTTGCCTTCCAGGTCTGGCCCCAGAGCATTCTCGTTCCTGTTTTTGCCCCCCGGTCTTTGCATTCCACTCCTGGCCCTGAAGCCTAATCATTCCAGTTTTGGTCAACCAGGCTTTGCTTTCCAGGCATGGCCCCCCCAGCCATAGTGGTCCAGGCCTGTCCCTGAACCCTTCTCGTTCCAGTTTGGGCCCCCAACGTTTGCTGTACAGACCTGGCCCCAAAACCTTCTTGTTCCTGTTTTGCCCCCCCAGCTTTTGCATTCCACGCCTGGCCCCCCAGTCTTCTCGTTCCAGTTTTGGTCAACCAGCCTTTGCTTTCCAAGCATGACCCCCCAGCCATAGTGGTCCAGGCCTGGCCCTGAAACCTTCTCGTTCCAGTTTTGGCCCCCCAGCCTTTGCCCTCCAGGCCTGGCCCCGAACGCTTCTCATTCCAGATTTGGCCACCCAGCCCTTGCCTTTCAGGCCTGGCGCCCCAACATTTGCCCTCAGGGCCTGGCCCCGAACCCTTCTTGTTAAAGTTTTGGCCCCCAGCCTCTGCCAACCAGGCCAGGCCCCAAACTCTCGTCTTTCCAGTTTTAGCCCCCCAGCCCTTGCCTTTTAAGCCTAGTCCGGAACCCTACTCTTTCCAGTTTTGGCCTATCAGCTTTTGCCTTCCAGGCCTGGTCCAGAATTGTTATCATCACTTTGTTCTCTTTTTGTACACAAAATTAATAGAACTGCAGTTACACTTTCTGTCACCTGGAGGGTACTGGGCAGACAGGCATCTCATCCTTCATTGCCTCAGTGTGGAGACTTGAAATAGGACAACCGTTTGCCTTCCAGTTTGGGCCCCCAGCCTTTATCTTCCAGGCCCTGCCCCAGTCCCTTCTTCTTCCAGGTTTGGTCCCCCATCCTTTGTCTTCAGGCCTGGCCCCGTACCTTCTCGTTCCAGTTTCGGCCCACCAGCCTTTGCATTCCATGCCTGGCCCCGAACCCTTCTCGTTCCAGTCTTTGCTCTCCAGGCTTTGCCTTGTAGGCCTGGGCGAGAACCCTACTCTTTCCAGTTTTGGCACCCCAGCCTTTGTCTTCCATGCCTGGCACCGAGCGCTTCTAGTTGCACTTTTTCCCCCCGGCCTTTGCCTTCCTAACCCAGCCCCAAACCATTCTCTTTCAGTTTTGGTCCCCCATCCTTTGCCTTCCAAGCCTGGATCCCGAACCCTACTCTTTACCGTTTTGGCCCCCCAGCTTTTGCTTACCATGCCTGATCATGAACGCTTCTTGTTCCAGTTTTGGCCCCTCAGCCTTTGCATTCCATGCCTGTCTGCAAACTCTTCTAATTCCATTTTTGGCCCCCCAGGCTTTGCCTTCCAGCCCTGACCTCCCAGCCTTTGCCTTCCAGCTCTATCCTGGAACCATTCTTGTTCCAGGTTTGGACTCCATCCTTTACCTTCCTGGCCTGTACCCGACCTCTTCTAGTTCCAGGTTTCACCGCCCCCTCCCAGCCTATGCCTTACAGGCCTGGACCCAAACCCTTCTATTTCCAGTTTAGGCCTCACAGCTTTTGCCTACCAGGCCTGACCCTGAATCCTTCTTGTTACACCCCCTCCCAAACTTTAACTTCCAGGCCTGGCCCTTAACCCTTCTCTTTCCAGTTTTGTCCCCCATCCTTTGTTTTACAGGCCTTGCCCTGAACCCTTCTCGTTCCAGTATTGGCCCTCCAGCCTTTGCCTTCCAGGACTAGCCCTGAACACTTCTCTGTCCATTTTTGGTCCCCCATCCTTTTTCCTTTCATTCCTGGCCCTGAACCCTTCTTGTTCCAGTTTTGGGCCCCCAGCCTTTGCCTTAGAGGGGTGGCCCCCCTATCTTTGCTTTACTGGCCTTGCCCCGAACACTTCTCGTTCCTGTTTTGCCCTCCCCCCAACTCCAGGTTTTGCTTTCCTGGCATGAATCCTTCTCATTCCAATTTTTGGCTCCCAAGCTTAGCCTTCCAGGCCTGGCCACGAGCTCTTCTCATTCCAGTTTTGGGCCCCCAGCCTTTGCCTTCCAGACCTGGCCCTGAACACTTCTTGTTCCATTTTTGGCCCCCCAGCCTTTGCATTCCAAGCAGGAACCTGAGCCCTTCTCGTTGCAGCTTGGGCCCCCCAACATTTGCCTGGCAGGCTTGGTCCCGAACCCCTCTCATAAAAATTTTGTGCCCCCAGCCTTTGCCTTCCAGGCCTGGCCCAGAACCCTTCTCATATAAGTTTGGGCGCCCCAGCCTTTGCCCGCATACCTGGCCCTGAACCTTTCTCGTTCCAGTTTTGCCCCCGCAACCTTTACCATCCAGTCCTGGCCCCAGCCTTTCCCTTCAGGGCCTGGAACCGAATCCTTCTCTTTCCAGTTTTGGGCTTCCAGTCTCTGACTTCCAGGCCTGGCACCAAACCGTTCTCTTTCCAGTTTTGCCCGCTCCCCTGCCCTCATCCTTTGCCTTCCAGGTGTGGCCTCCAAGCCTTTTGCCTTCCAGGCGAGGCCCAGAACCCTTCTCATTCTAGTTTTGCCCTCGCAAACTTTAACTCCAAGGCCTGGCCCTGAACCCTTCTCTTTCCAGTTTTGCCTCCACAGCCTTTGCCTTCCATGCCTGGCCCCAAACCCTCCTCTTTCCATTTCTTGCCCCGCAGCCTTTGCTTTCCAAGCCAGACCCCAAGCCCTTCCAGTTCCAGTTTTGGACCCCCAGCCTTTGCCTTCCAGGCAAAGCAGCGCGGCTCAGTGGAAAGAGCACGGTCTTTGGAGTCAGAGGTCATGAGTTCGAATCCCAGCTCTGCCACTTGTCAGCTGTGTGACTGTGGGCAAGTCACTTCACTTCTCTGTGCCTCAGTTACCTCATCTGAAAAATGGGGATTGACTGTGAGCCCCACGTGGGACATCCTGTTCCCCCTCTGTCTACCCCAGCGCTTAGAACAGTGCTCGGCACATAGTAAGTGCTTAACAAATACCAAAATTACTATTATTATTATTAGGCCTGGACCAGAACCCTTCTTGTTCAGGTTTTGGCCTCCCAGCCTTTGCCTTTCAGACCTGGCCCTGAATCCTTCTCATTCCAGATTTGGCCCTCCAGTGTTTGCCTTCCAAAGCCAGCCCCCAAGCCTTTCCCTTCCATGCCAGGCCCGAACCCTTCTCGTTTCAGTTTTGGCCCCCAAGCCTTTGCCATCCAGGCTAGGCACCGAACCCTTCTCATTCCAGTTTTGCTCCCCCCCATCCCCCAAGCCTTTACCTTCCAGGCCTGGCGCTCCAGCTTTTACCCTCCAGCCCACGCCTCCCAGCCATTGCCTTTCCACGCCTGGCCCAAAACACTTCTCATTCCAGTTATGCCCCCCTCCCCTCCCAGGTCTAGGCATCCAGGCCTAACCCCAAACAATTTCTCATTCCATTTTTGGCTCCCCAGCCTTTATTTCAGGCTTGGCCCCTAACACTTTTCATTCCAGTTTTGCCCTCCAGCCTTTGCCTTCCAGGACTGACCCCGAACCCTTCTCCTTCCAGTTTTGACCCGCCAACATTTGCCTTCCACTCCTGGCTTCTTGTCCCAGCTTTGGAACCCCTGCCCTATGCTTTTCAGTCGTGGTCCTCCGACATTGTTTTGCAGTCCTGGCCCGAACCATTCCCTTTCCAGTTTTGCCACCCCTCCACCCTCCCCCGCCAGCCTATAACTTCCTGGCCTGGCCCGAACCCTTCTCTTTCCACTTTCCCCCCGGCCCCCAGCCTTTGATTTCCTCACCTCGAGTCGAACGCTTCTCGTTCCAGTTTTGGCCCCCAGCCTTTGTCTTAAAGGCCTGGGACCGAACCCTTCTGGTTCCAGTTTTGGGCCCCCAGTCTTTGCCTTCCAGGCCTGGCCCCCCATCCTTCGCTATCTGGGCCTGGGTCCCCAGCCTTTGCCATCCAGGCCTGGCCCCCCAGCCTTTGCCCTCCGTGCCTGGACTCGAATACTTCTCGTTCCAGTTTTGGCCCCTCAGCCTTTGCATTCTAGGCCTGGCCTCGAGCCCTTCTCCTTCATCCTGACCTGGCCCTGAACACTTCTCGGCCCAGTTTTGGCCCCCCCATCCTTTGCTTTCTAGGTCTGGGCCCCAGGATTATCCTTCCAGGCTAGGACCCAAACCCTTCTCTTCCCTGTTTTGGCCCCCCAGTCTTTGCCTTCCAGGCCTGGCCCCCTAGCCTTTGCTATTCAGGCCTAGACTCTCAGCCTTTGCCTTCCAGGCCTAGGCCCCCAGCCTTTGCCTTCCAGGCTTGGCCCTAAACCCTCCACGTTCCTGTTTTGGACCCCTCGCTTTGCCTTCCAGGCCTGGCCCTGAACCCTTCTTGTTCCAGTTTTGGCCCTTCAGCCAATGCCTTCCAGGCCTGGCCCCCCAGACCTTGCCTTCCAGGCCTGGCCCCCCAGCCTTTGCCTTCCACACCGGGCCTCGAAAACCTCTCGTTCCAGTTTTGGCTCCCCAGCCTTTGTCTGCTAGGCCTGGCCCCGAACCCTTCGAGTTCCAGTTTTGGACCCCATTCTTTGCCATCCAGGCCTGGGACCGAAACCTTCGATTTCCAATTTTGACCCCTCATCGTTTGCCTTCTAGGCCTGAACCCAAACTCTTCTCTTTCAGGTTTTGGCCCCCCAGGTTTTGCATGCCAGGCAGCCTCGAACCCAACTCTTTCCAGTTTTGGCCTCCCAACCTCTGCCTTCCAAGTCTGGCCACAAACCTTTCCCATTCCAGTTTTGGCCCCCCAGCCTTTGCCTTCCAGGCTTTGCCCCCCAGCCTTAGCCTTTAAGGCCTGCCCCAAAACCCTACTCGTTCCAGTTCTGGACCACCAGCCTTTGCTTTCCAGCCATGGCCACGAACCCTTCTCATTCCAGTTTTGGCCCCAAACCTTTGCCTTCTAGGCCTAGCCTCGAAGCCTTCTCATTCCTGTTTTGGCTTCCCAGACATTGTATTCCAAGCCTGGCCCTGAAGGCTTCTCGTTCCAGTTTTGTCCCCCAAGTCATTGCCTTCCAGGACTAGACTCCAACCTTCTCGTTCCAGTTTTATCCCCCCAGACGGACCCTTCTCATTCCAGTTTTGGCCTCCCAGCTTTTGCCTTCCAGGCCTGGACCAGAACCCTTCTCTCTCCAGATTTTAGCCCCCCAGGTTTTGCTTTCCAGGCCTGGTCCTGAACCCTTCTCGTTCCAGTTTTGGTCCCCCAGCCTTTGCCTTGCAGAACTGGCCCTGAACTCTTCTCATTCCAGTTCGCACCCTCCGGCCTTTGCATTCCAGGCCTGGCCACATACCTTTTTCGTACCTGATTTGACCCCCCCAGCCCTTGCCTTCAAGGCATGGCCTCGACCCCTTCTCTTTCAGGTTTTGCCCCCCCAGCCTTTGCATTCCAGGCCTGGTGCTGAACCCTACTCATTCCAGTTTTAGCCCACTAGCCCTTGCATTCTAGGCCTGGCCCCGAACCCTACTCGTTCCACTTTACCCCACCAGCCTCTGAATTCTAGGCCTGGCCCCGAACCCTTCTCTTTCCAGTTTTGCCCCCCCAGCCTTTGTTTTCCTGGCCTGGCCCCCCAGCCTTTGCTTTCCAGGCCTGGACCCGAATCCTTCTCTCTCCAGATTTTAGCCCCCCAGCTTTTGCATTCCATGCCTGGCCCCGAAGACTTCTCGTTCCAGTATTGATCCCCCAGCCTTTGACTTCCAGGCCTGCTCGCTAACCCTACTCATTTCAGTGTTGGGTCCCCAGGCTTTCTCTTCCAGGCCTGGCCCCCAGTCTTTGCCTTCCAGGCCTGGCCCACCAGCCTTTGCCTTCCAGGCCTGGACCTGAACCATTCTCTCTCCAGATTTTGGCCCCCCAGCCTTTTCCTCCCAGGCCTGGCTTCGAACCCTTCTCATTCCAGTTTTGGTCCATCAGCCTTTGCCTATCAGGCCTGGCCATGATCCATTCTCATTCCAGTTATGGCCCCTCGGCCTTTGCCTTCCAGACCTGGCCCCCCAGTCTTTGCCTTCCATGCCTAGCCCAAACCATTCTTGTTCCAGTATTGGCCCCCCAGTCTTTGCCTTCCATGCCTAGCCCAAACCCTTCTTGTTCCAGTTTTGGCCCCCCAGCCTTTGCCTTCCAGGCTTGGCCGCCCCCCAGCCTCTGCCTTCCAGGTCTTGTCCCAAACCCTTCTCCTTCCAGTTTTGGCCCTGCAATGTTTGCTTTCCAAGATGGGCCCCGAACTGTTCTCGTTCCACTTTTAGCTCCCCCAGCCTTGGCCTTCAAGGCTTGGCCCAGAATTCTTCTCGTTCGAGGCCTGGCCCTCCAGTGTTTGCCTTCCAGTCCTGGCCCCGAATGCTTGTTGTTACAGTTTTGGCCCCCCAGCCTTTGCCTTCCAGGCCTGGCCCCGAACCCTTCTCCTTCTAGATTTGCCCCCATCCCTGACCTTTGGATTCCAGGCCTGGGCCTAAACCCTTCACTTTCCAGGTTTTGCCCCCAAGCCTCTGCATTCCAAGCCTCGCCCAGAATCCTACTCTTTCCAGTTTTGTCCTCCCAGCCTTTCCCTTAGAGGCCAGGCTAGAGCCCTGTTTGTTCCATTTTTGGCCCTCCAGCCTTTGCCTTCCAGGCCTGGGCCCGAACCCTACTAGTTCCATTTATGGCCCCCCATACTTGGCCTTCCAGGCCTTGGAACCCCAGGCTTTGCCTTCAAGGCCTGCCCCTGAACCCTTCTCATTCCAGGCCTGGCTCCCCAGCCTTTGCCTTCCAGGCCTGGCATCAAAATCTTCTCGTTCCACTTTTGCCTCCCCAGCCTTTAACTTTCAGGCCTGGCTCTGAAGCCTGCTCTTTCCAGGTTTGCCGCCCACCCCCCGGCCTTTGCCGTTCAAGCCTGGCCCCGAATCCTACTCTTTCCAGGTTTGGCCTCCCAGGTTGTGCCTTCCAGTCCTGGCCCCAAACTCTTCTCATTCCTGTTTTAGCCCCCATACATTTGCCTGCTAGGCTTGGCCCCGAACCCTTCTTGTTCCACTTTTGGCCCCCATTCATTTGCCTTCCAGTCCTCAACCCAAACCCTTCTCATCCCAGTTTTGGCCCCCCAGCGTTTGCTTTCCAGGCCTGGCCCTGAAACCTTATCCTTCAAGGATTGGCCACCCAGCCTTTGCCTTCCAGCCCTGGCCTGAACCCTTCTCGCTCTAGCTTTGGCCCCCCAGACATTGCTTTCCAGGCCAGGCCCCGATCCCTTCTCCTTCCAGTTTTGTCTCCCTAGACTTTGCCTTCCAGGCCTGGCCCCAAACCATTCCCATTCCACGCCTGGCCCCCCCACCTTTGCCTTATAGGCCTTGTCCCCCAGCCTTTGCCTCCCAGGCCTGGCCCTGAACTCTTCTCCTTCCATTTCTGTCCCCACAGCCTTTGCATTCCAGGCCTGGCTCTGACCTCTTCTCATTCCAGTTTTGGCCACACAGCATTGGCATTTCCGGCCTTGCCCTGAACACTCCTCTTTCCAGTTTGGGCCCCCAAGCCATTGCATTCCAGGCCTGGTCCTCAACCCTTCTTATTCCAATTTTGGCCCACAAGCCTTTGCCTGCCATGCCTGGCCCTGAAACCTTATCGTTCAAGGACTGGCCACCCAGCCTTTGCTTTCAAGGCCTCGCCCCCATGCCTTTGCCTTCCAGGCCTTGCCACCCAGCCTTTGCCTTCCAGCCCTGGCCTGAACCCTTCTCTTTCCAGTTTTGGCCCCCAGCCTTTCCCTTGGAGGCCAGGCTAGAACCCTGCCTGTTCCAGTTTTGGCCCCCCAGCCTTTGCCTTCCAGGACTGGCCCCGAACATTTCCTGTTCCAGTTTTGCCCCCCTAGGCTTTGCCTTCCAGGCCAAGCCCTGCACACTTATTCCAGTTTTGGCTCCCCAGCCTTTGCATTACAGGCCTGGCCTCGAACCCTTCTCATTCCAGTTTTGGCCCACCAGCCTTGGCAGTCCAGGCCTAAGATCTAACCCTTCTCATTCCTGTTTTGACCACAAGCCTTTGCCTTTCAGGCTTGGACCTGAACCCTTCTCTTTCGAGTTTTCTTGGCAGTCTAGGCCTGGCATCTAACCCTTCTCATTCCTGTTTTGACCCCCAGCCTTTGAATTCCAGGCCTGGCCCTGAACCCTTCTCGTTCAAGCCCTCGCCCCCCAGCCTCTGTCTTCCAGGCCCGGCCCATCAGCCTTTGCCTTCCAGGCCTTGCCCTGAACCCTTCTTGTTCCAGTTTCACCACCCCCTCCAATTGCCTTTCAGGCCTGGCCCCGAACCCTTCACTTTCTAGTTCTGGCCCCCCAGCCTTTGCCTTCCAAGCTTGTCACGAAACCTACTCTTTCCACTTCCCAAAACCTTCTTTTTCCAGTTTCGACCCCCCAGCCTTTGGCTTCCAGGCCTGGCCTCGAACTCTTCTCATTCCAGTTTTGGCCCCCAGCCTTTGCATTCCAGGCCTGGCCCCAAACCCTTCCCGGTCCAGTTTTGTTCCCCAAGTCCTTACTTTCCAGGACTGGCCCTGAAACCTTCTCTTTCCAGTTTTGACCCCCCCAGCCTTTGCCTTCCAGGCATAAGCCCCCTGCCTTTGCCTTCCAAGACTGGCCCCGAACCCTTCTCGTTACAGTTTTGGTCCCCCAGCCTTTGGCTTACAGGCCTGGGGCTGAACCCTTCTCGTTCCAGTTTTTGCCCCCGATTCTTTGCCTTCCAGGCTTGGCATGGAACCTTTTTCTTACCAGTTTTGCCCCCCATCCTTTGCCTTCCAGCCCTGTCCCTGAAACCTCCTCATTCCAGTTTTGGCCACCCAGCCTTTGCCTTCCAGGCCTGGCACACCAGCCTCTGCCTTTTAGTCCTGACCCCGAACTCATCTCGTTCCAGCTTTGGCACCCATCCCTTCTCGTTCCACTTTCACTTTAACAACCCCCCATCTGCCCCCGCCCCCAGCCTTTGTCTTCCAGAACTGGCCCCAAACGCTTCTCGTTCCAATTCGGGCAACCCCGGCTTTGTCTTCTAGACGTGGCCCCGAACCCTTCTCGCTCCAGTTTGGGCCCCTTGCTTTTGCCTTGCAGACGTGGACTTGAACCATTCTCGTTCCAGTTTGGGTAACCACAATTTTGCCTTGTAGGCCTGGCCCCCAGGCTTTTTTGTTCCACTCTGGGTCCCCCGCTTTTGCCTTCCAGACCTGGCCCCGAACCCTTCTCGTTCCAGTTTTTGCTCCCTGCCTTTGTTTTGCAGGCCTGGTCCCGAACCCTTCGCGTTACTGTTTGGGCACCCCCACCTTTGCCTTGTAGACATGGCCCCCAACACTTTTCGTTCCATTTTTAGCCCCCCCGCCTTTGCCTTAAATACCTGGCCCCCAACCCTTCTCGTGACAGTTTGAGCCCCTTCGCCTTTGCCTTCCAAGACTGGCCCTGAACCCTTCTTGTTCCAGTTTGGATCCCCACACTTTTTCCTTTCAGACCTAGGCCTGAACCCTTCTCGTTCCAGTTTTGACCCTCTCTCCTTTGCCTTACAGACATAGCCTCGAACCCTTCTCGTTCCAGTTTGGGCCCCACCGCCTTTGCTTTGCAGACCTGTCCCTGAGCCCTTTTTGTTTCAGGTCTGACTCTGAACCCTTCTCGTTCCAGTTTTGCCCCCGCCCCCCACCCCCACCTTTGCCTCCCAGACCTGGACCGCAACACTTCTTGTTCCAGTTTTGCCCACCCAGCCTTTGCCTTTCAGTTTTGCCCCCTCAACCTTTGCCTTCAAGACCTGACCCTGAACCGTACTGGTTCCACTTCGGGCAACCCCACTTTTGCCTTCCAGACCTGGCCCCAAACGCTTCTCGTTCCAGTTTGGGCCCTCCCGCCATTGCCTTCAAGGCCTGGTCCCCCGGCATTTGCCATTCAGGTCTGTCCCGGAACCCTTCTCATTCCAGTTTGGGCCTCCCTCCTTTGCCTCCCAGACCTAGCTCCGAACATTTCTCGATCCAGTTTTGCCCACCCAGCCTTTGCCTTTGCGTTTTGCCCCCCAAGTCTTTGCCTTCCAGAACTGGTCCCGAACCCTTGTCGTTCCAGTTTGGGCCCCCTAGCCATTGCTTTTCAGGCCTGGCCCTGAACCCTTCTAGTTCCAGGCCTGGCTTTGAATGCTTCTCATTCCAGTTTGGGACTCCCGCCTTTTCCAGGCCTGTCCCCAAACCCTTCTCGTTCCAGCTTGGGTGACCCCTCATTTTCCTTACATACCTGGCCCCGAACCCTGCTAGTATCAGTTTGCCTTCTCACCTTTCTTCCCTCCTCACTTTTGCCTTCCAGGCCAGTCCCAGAACCCTTCTTGTTCCAGTTTGGGTCCTCCTGTTTTTGCATTCCAGACCAGGATACTAACCGTTCACGAGCATATTTGGGGCCTACCCGGCTTTTCCTTCCAGACCTGGCCCCGAAACCTTCTTGTTCCAGTTTGGGCTCACCCGTCTTTGCCTTGCATGCCTGGTCCCGAATTCTCATTCCATGTCTGGCCCCTAACCCTTTTCATTCCAGTTTGGAACCCCCCTCGGCTTTGCCTTGGAGGCCTGGCCACAAACCCTTCTCATTCCAGGACCTTCCCTGAACCCTTTTCCTTACAGTTTTGGCTCCCCCACCATTGCCTTCCAGAACTGCCCCCCAACAGCTCTCGTTCCATTTTGGATTCCCCCGCTTTTGCCTTCCAGACCTGGGTCCGAAACCTTCTCGTTCCAGTTTTGGCCTCCCTGCCTTTGCCTTCCAGGCCACGCCCTGAAGCCTACTTGTTCCAGTTTTGGTCCCTCCGCTTTTGCCTTCTAGCCCTGGCCCCTAACCCTTCTTTTTCCAGTGTGGGTCCCCCCATTTTTGCCTTGGTTGCCTCGTCCCCAAACCTTTCTCGTTCCAGTTTGTGCCCCCACCCCCTTGGCACCTTTGCCTTGAGGGCTTGGCCTCGAACTCTTCTGGTTCCAGGCCTGACCCCGAAACTTTCTCATTCCAGTTTTGGCCTCCCTGCCTTTGCCTTCCAGACCTGGCCCCGAACCCTTCTCGTTCCAGTTTTGGCCCCTCCACCATTGCCTCCCAGAACTGGTCCCCAACTCATCTCGTTTAGTTTTGGATCCTCCCGTTTTCGCCTTCCAGAACTGGCCCCGAAACCTTCTCATTCCAGTTAGGGGCGCTTGGCCTTTGCCTTCCAGGCCTGGGCCTGAACCCTACTTGTTCCAGTTTGGGTCTCCCTGATTTTGCCTTCCAGACCTGGCCCCAAACCCTTCTTTTTGCAGTTTGGGTCCTCCTGCTTTTGCCTTGATTGCATGGGCGCAAACCTTCTTGTTCTGGTTAGGCCTCCCCACCTTTGCCTTCCAGATCTGGACCAGAACCCTTCTCGTTCCACTTTGGGGCCCCTGCCTTTGCCTTCACGACCTGACCCACTAGCCTTTGCCTTCCAGGCCTGGCCCTGTACACCTCTCGTTCCAAGCGTGGCCCGAACCCTTCTCGTTCCAGTTTTGCACCACCTGCCTTTGCTTTCCAGACCTGGCCCCAAATCCTTCTCATTCCAGGTTGGACCCCCAGCCTTTGCCTTGAAGGCCTGGCCCCGAATCTTTCTTTTACCAGACCTGGCCCGAACCCTTTGTGTTCCAGTTTGGCTATCTTACTGCTATAGGCTCTCATAATATCCTGGCTGGATTATTGTGTCAGCCTTCTCTCTGATCTCCCTTCCTCCTCTCTCTCCCTGCTCCAGTCTATTCTTCACTCCGCTGCCTGGCTCATCTTCCTGCAGAAACGCTCTGGGCATGTCACTCCCCTTCTTACAAACCTCCAGTGTTTGCCTATCAACCTCTGCATGAAGCAGAAACCTCTCACTCTAGGCTTCAAGGCTCTCCATCACCTTGCCCCCTCCTACCTCTCGTCCCTTCTCTCTTTCTACTGCCCACCCCACAGGCTCCGCTTCTCTGCTCACCGTCCCCCATTCTCGCCTATCCCGCCGTCGATCTGGGCCACGTCCTCCCGCGGTCCTGGAATGCCCTCCCTCCTCACCTCTGACAAATTAATTATCTTCCCCTCTTCAAAACCCTACTTAAAGCTCACCTCCTCCAAGAGGCCTTCCCAGACTGAGCCCCCCTTTTCTCTCTGCTCCCCCTCCTTTCACCTCTCCCCAGCTAAGCCCTCTTTTTCCCCCTCTCCCTTCCCCTCCCCTCAGCACTGTACTCGTCCACTCAACTGTATACATCTTCATTACCCTATTTATTTTGATAATGAGATGTACGTCACCTTGATTCTATCGTGGCTCAGTGGAAAGAGCAGGGGCTTTGAAGTTAGAGGTCATGAGTTCGAATCCCACTCTGCCACTTGTCAGCTGTGTGACTGTGGGCAAGTCACTAAACTTCTCTGTGGCCTCAGTTACCTCATCTGTAAAATGGGGATTAAGACTGTGAGCCCCACGTGGGACATCCTGATTCCTCTGTGTCTACCCCAGCGCTTAGAACAGTGCTCGGCACATAGTAAGCGCTTAACAAATACCAACATTATTAGATGTTCATCCCCTTGATTCTATTCATTACTATTGTTTTTGTCTGTCTGTCTCCCCCGATTAGAATGTAAGCCCGTCAAAGGGCAGGCACTGTCTCTATCTGTTACCGATTTGTACATTCCAAGCGCTTAGTACAGTGCTCTGCACATTGTAAGCGCTCAATAAATACTCCTGAATGAATGAATGAGCTCACCCGCCTTTGCCTTGCAGGTCTGTCCCCGAACGCTTCTCCTTCCAGTTTGGGTCCCCCCGCTTTTGCCTTCCTGGTCTGTTTCTGAACCCTTCCCGTTCCAGATTGGGTCCCACCACCTTTGCCATCCAGGCCTGGCCCCGAACCCTTCTTATTCCAGTGGGGGGGGGCAAACCTGGAACAAGAAGACTTTGAGGCCGGTCTGCGAAGGCAAAGGCGGAGGAGCCAAACCTGGAACATGAAGGCTTGGGGGCCAGGCCTGGAAGGCAGTGCTGGGGGTGGGGGGCCGGTCCAACCTGGAACAAGGAGGGTTTGGTGCCAAACCTGGAAAGCAAAGGCCGGGAATGGGGGGCAAATCTCGAAAGAGAAGTGTTCAGGGCCCAACCCGGAACGAGAAGGGTTTGGTGCCAAGTTTGGAAGGCCAAGGTGGGGGAGCCATTCCTGGAAGGCAAAGGTAGGGGGGGCCCACCCTGGTATGAGATGGGTTCGGGATCAGGCCTCGAAGGCATAGGCAAGGGGACCAAACCTGTTAAGAGAAGGGTTCGGGGCCAGGCCGCGAAGACAAAGGCAGGGGGTCTAACCTGAAACGAGACAGGTTCGGGGCCAGGTCTGGAAATCAAAGGCTGGAGGACCCAACCTGAAACGAAAAGTGTTTGGGATCTAGTCGGGAATGCAAAGGCTAGGGAGTCCAACCTGGAATGAGAAGGGTTCAGGACCAGACCTGGAAGGAAAAGGAGGGGGGCATCCAACCTGGAAGACAAAGGCTGAGGGTGGGGGCAAAGCTGGAACGCGAAGGCTATGGGGCCAGGTCAGGAAGGCAAATGCTTGGTGGGGGCAAACCTGGAGTGTGAATGCTTCAGAGGCAGGCCGGGAAGGCAAAGGTGGGGGGTGGGGGGCAAACCTGGAACCAGAAGGGTTCAGGGCCAGGCCTGGAAGGCAAAGGCGGGGTGGGTTCAACCTGGAAGGCAAAGGCCGGCAGGGGGCGAGGTGGTGCAACCTGGAACAAAAATGGTTTGGGGCCAGGTCTGGAAGGAAACGGTGGGGGTGTCCAACCTTGAATGCAAAGACGGGGGGAGGGGGCAAACCTCAAACGAGAAGGGCTCTGGACCAGGCCTGGAAGGCAAAAAAAGGGGGGTCCAACCTGGAAGGGAAAGGTGGAGCGGCCCAACCTGGAACGAGAAGGCTTTGGGGACAGGCCTTGAAGGCAAAGGTGTGGGACCCAACCTGGAACGATAAGGGCTTGGGGCCAGGCTGGGAAGGCAAAGGCTGTGGGGGTCCAACCTGGAACGAGAAGCATTTGGGGCCTGGCCTGGAAGGAAAAGGCGGCAGTGCCAAACATGGTAGGAGAAGGATTCGGGGCCAGGAGTGGAATGCAATGGCTGGGGGCTCATCCTGGAATGAGAAGGCTTGGGGGGCAGGTCTGGAAGGCAATGGTCAGGGGTGACCAACCGGAACAAGAAGGGTTTGGGGCCAGGGCTGGAAGGCAAAGACGGAAGGCCAGGCCGAGAAGGCAAAAGTGGGGGGGGGGGGCGGGCAAACCTGGCACGAGAGGGTTCAGGGCTAGGCGTGGAAGGAAAAGGTGGGAGGGGGTCCCAAATTAGAAGGCAAAAGCAGGGGGGGACAAGCTGGAAGGCAAAGGCGGAGGGGGCGGTGGTGGCACAACCTGGAATGAAAAGGGTTTGGGGCCAGGCCTGAAAGGCAAAGGAGGGGTAGCCAAACTGGAAGGCAAAGACGGAGGGGCCCAACCAGGAACGAAAGGTTTCGGGGCCAGGTCGGGAAGGCAAAGGCGGGGGGCCCAAACTGGAACGCGAAGGCTTCTGAGCCAGGCCTGGAAGGCAAAGTCAGAGGTGCCATACCTGGAACGAGAAGGGTCAGGGCGAGGCCTGGAAGGCAAAGCCTCGGGGGCCCAACCTGGAGCAAGAAGACTCTGGGACCAGGCTTGGAAGGTAAAAGCTGGGGGGCCGAACCTGGAAGGAGAAGGCTTTGGGGCCAGGCCGGGAAGGCAAAGGCAGTGGTGGGGGGGGCACACCAGCAACAGGAAGGCTTTGGGGACAGGTCGGGAAGGCAAAGGCTGGGGAGCCTAACCTAGAAGACGAAGGCTTCGGGCCAGGCCTGGAAGGCAATGGTGGGGCGGGGGGGGGTCCAACCTGGAATGAGAAAGGTTTGGGGCCAAACCTGGAAATCAAAGGCTGGGGGCCCCAACCTGGAACAACAAGTGTTCGGGGCCAGGTCGGGAGGGCAAAGGTGGGGGGCCGAACCTGGAATGAGAAGTGTTCGGGGCCAGGCCTGGAAGGAATCGAGTGGGACATCTAACCTGGAAGGCAAAGGCTGGGAGGCCAAACCTGGAAAGCAAAAGCTTCGGGGCCAGGCTGGGAAGGCAAAGGCTGGGGCGGGGAGGAGCGGGTGCAAACCTGGACCGCGAAGGCTTTGAGGCCAGCCCGAGAAGTCAAATGCGGGTAGAGCCAAGCCTGGCACGAGATGGGCTTGGGACCTGGGCCTGGAAGTCAAAGGTGGGGAGGGGTCCAACCTGCAAGGCAAAGGCAGGTGGGCCAAACCTGGAAAGCAAAGCCAGGCCAGGAAGGAATAGGTTAGGCAAGATGTAAAGTTTAGGTTAAGGGATATTTTAGCCTAGGGAAAGTGATAGGCCGGGGAAAAGGTTTAAGGAAGGAAGGGTAAGCCTTCAGGAAAAAGTTAGGCTAGGTGTAAAGTTTAGGTTAGGGGAAAAGCAATTAGGCTAGGTGTAAAGGTCAGGTTCAGGGAAAAGCTTATGCTAGGGGATGGGGTTAGGTTAGGCTAAAAGGTTAGGCTAGGGTAAAAGGTTAGAAAGGAGAAAGATTTGGCAAGGGAAAGGTTAGGTTATGGGAAAAGATTAGGCTAGGGGAAAAGGTGGGGCTAGGGGAAAAGGTTAGCCCGGGGAATAGGTTAGGGTAGGGGAAAAGGTTATTTCATGGAAAAGGATAGCCCAAGGGAAACGGTTAGTCTAGGAAAAAACCTTTGGCTAGGGGAAAGGTTAGGCTAGGGTCAGGTTAAGCCATGGCAAAAAGTTAGACCAGGGAATATGTTTGGCTATGGGAAAAGGGTAGGTCAGGGAAAGGATAGGCCAAGGGAAAAGGTTAGGCTAGGTAAAAACGTTAGGCTAGTGCAAAGGAAGGCTAGGGGAAAAGGTTAGGCCAAGAGACAACGTTAGGCTAGGCAAAACATTAGGCTGGTGATAAGTGGTGAAAAGGTTGGGCCTGGCCAAAAACGTTAGGCTAGGGAAAAGGTCAGGTGAGGGGAAAAGGTTAGGAGAGGGGAAAAGGTTAGGCGAGGGGAAAACTGAGGCTAGGGGGAGAGGTTAGGCTGGTAGAAAAAGTTAGACCAGGGGGAAAGGTTTAGTCTATGGAAAATGTAAAGCCAAGGAAAAGGTCAGGCTAGGGGAAAACGTTAGGAAAGGGGAAAGGTTAAGCTAGGAGAACATTTAGGCCAGGGGAAAATGTTGGGCCAAGGGGGAAAAAAAATAGTCTAGGGGAAAATGTTAAGCCAAGGGGAAAAGCTTAGGCCAAGGGGAATATGTTAGATGAGGGGAAATGTTTAAGCAAGGTGAAAGGTAAGGGCCAGGGTGAAGTTTAGGCTAGCAGAAAAAGTTAGGCAGGTTGCAGAGGTTAGGCTAGGGAAGGAGTAGCATAGGGGAAAGAGTCGACGTAGGGGAAAGGTTAGGCTAGAGGATAACGTTAGGAGAAGCAGCATGGCTCAGTGGAAGGAGCATGGCGTGGGAGTCCAAGGTCATGAGTTTTGAATCCCGGCTCTGCCACTTGTCAGCTGTGTGACTGTGGGCAAGTCACTTAACTTCTCTGTGCCTCAGTTACCTCATCTGTAAAATGGGGATTAAGACTGTGAGCCTCACGTGATTGTCACCTGATTACCCTGTATCTACCCCAGAGCTTAGAACAGTGCTCTGCATATAGTAAGCGCTTAACAAATACCAACATCATCATTATTATCATTATTATTATAATTATTATTAAAAGGTTTAGGCGAGGGGAAAACGTTAGGCGAGGGGACAACATTAGGCTAGGAGACAAGGTGAGGCCAGGGAGAAGGTTAGGCTAGGGGAAAGGTTTAGGCTAGGATAAAGGTTAGGCTAGGGGTCAGGTTAGGCTAGGGGAAAGGTTTGGCCAAGGGACGAGGTTAGGCTAGGAGAAAATGTTAGGTTAGGGGAAAACGTTAGGCTAAGGGACAAGGTTAGGCCAAGGTAAAGGGTTGGGCCAGGGGAAATGGTAAGGCGAGGACAAAAGGTTAGACTGGGGGAAAAGGTTAGGCTGGGGGAAAAGGTTAGACTGGGGGAAAAGGCTAGGCCAGGGGAAAAGGCTAGCCCAGGGAAAAAGGTTAGGCCAGGGAAAAGTTAGGCCAGGGGAAACCATTAGGCCAGAGGAACAGGTAAGGCTACCGGAAAAGCTTAGGTCAGGGGAAAAGGATAGGCCAAGGAAAAGTTTAGTCTAGGAAAAATGTTAGTCTATGGTAAAGGTCAGGCTCGGGGTCAGGTTAGGCTATGGGAAAAACTTAGGCCGGGGAAGAAGATAGGCTAGGGGAAAAGAGTATGCTGGAGGAAAAGTTTAGGCTAAGGAAAAAGGTTAGGCCAGGGGAAAGGGTTAGGTCAGGGAAAAGGATAGGCCAAGGGACAATGTTAGCCTGGGGGAAAGGTTAAGCTAAGGGAAAAGGTTAGGCTAGGCAAAAACGTTAGGCTGGGGAAAAGTTAGGCTAGGGGAAAAGGTAAGGCCTGGTAAAGATGATAGGATGGGGAAGGTTAGGGTAGGGGGAAACCTGAAACGTGATGGGTTGGGGGACAGGCCTGGAAGTCAATGGCCGGGGTGCCAAACCTGGAACAAGAAATGCTCGGGACAGACCTGGATGGCAACGGCTGGGGTGGGGGGGGCCCAACCCGGAGGGGAAAGGCTGGGGGCCAAACCGGGAACAAGAAGGATTCAGGGCCAAACCTGGAAGGCAAAGGCCGGGGTGCCCAACCTGCAACAAGAAAGGCTTGGGGACAGGCCTGGAAGGCAAAAGCGGGGGAGCCAATCCTGGAACGTGAAGGCCTCGGGGCCAAGCCAGAAAGGCATAGGTTAGGCAAGAGGTAAAATTTAGGTTAGGGCAAATGTTAGGCTAGGGAAAAGGATAGGCCAGGGGACAAGCCTAGGCCATGGGAAACGTTTAAGTCAGGGAAAAGGTTATGCTAGGTGTAAAGATTAGGTTATGGGAAAAGCAGGTTAGGGCTAGGTGTAAGGGTTAGACTAGGGTAAAAGATTAGGCTAGGGTAAAAGGTTAGTCCAGGGGAAAAGGTTAGGCCAGGGGAAAAGGTTAGGCCAAGGGAAAAGGTTAGGCTAGGGGAAAAGATTAGGCTAGCTATTAAGGTTTGGTTAGGGGAAAGGTTAAGGCTAAGGAAAAAGGTTAGGGGTAGGTAAAAAGGCTAGTTTAGGGGAAAAGGTTAAGCTAGGAGAAAGGATTAGGCCATGGATAGGACAGGAAAAGTTATTTTCGAAGAAAAGGATGGCCTAGGGGGAAAACGTTAGGCTAGAGGAAACGTTAAGGGCAGGAGATAGGTTGGTATTGTGTAAAGGTTAGGCTAGGGGAAAACATTGGCTAAGGGGAAAGGTAAGGCTAGGGGAATAGGTTAGCTGGGTGAAAAGGTTAGGCCGGGGAAAACCTTAGGACAGGGGAAAAGGTTAGTACAGAGGAAAAGGTTAGGCCAGGGAGAAAGTTAGGCTATGGGACAAGTTTAGGCAAGGTGTAAAGTTTAAGTTAGGGGAAAATATTAGGCTAAGGGAAAATGTTAGGCCAGGGGAAAAGGATAGGCCATTGGATAAGGTTAGACTAGGGGAAAAGGATAGGCAAGGGGAAAGATTTGGCTACGGAAGGGTTACGCTAGGGGTAAACATTAGGCTAGGGGAAAAAGTTAGGTCGGGGCGAAGGTTAGGCCAGGGGCAAAGGTTAGGCCAGGGGCAAAGGTTAGGCCAGGGGTAAAGGATAGGCTAGGGGAAATAATAGGTTGTGGGAAAACATTAGTCGAGGGAAAAGGTTAGGGAGGGTGAAAGGTTTAGGTTAGGGGAAACGCTTTAGGCTAGGGAAAGGGTTAGGCAATTGGACAAGGTTAGGCTAGGTGAAAATTTAGCTGGGGGAAAAGGTTAGGATAGGGGAAAGGGTTAAGCAAGGGTAAAATGTTAGGCCACGGGAAAAGGTTAGGCTATGGGAAATGGTTAAGCAATGGGATAAGGTTAGGCTGGGGAAACGGTCCCGCCTAGGGAAAAAATGTTAGGCTAGGGGAAAAGTTAGGATACGGAAAAAGATTAGGCCAGGGGAAAAGATTAGCCAGGTGAAAAGGTTAGGATAGGGGAGAATGTTAGGGTAGGGGGAAAAGTTAGGCAAGGGCGGAAAGTGTTAGGCGAAGGGAAAAGGTTTAGGCGAGAGAAAAGGTAGGTGAGGGGGAAAGGTTTAGGCCAGGGGAAAGGGTTAGGTGAGGGCTAAAGGTTAGGTAAGGTTTTAAAGTCTAGGTTAGGGGAAAAGGTTTGGCTAGGGTAAACAGTTAGTGCTAGGGTAAAACGTTAGGCTATGGAAAATGGTTACGTCAGTGGAAAGGTAAGGCTGGGGGAGGGGAGTTGGCTAGGGGAAAAAGGTTAGAATAGGGGAAAAGCTAAGGGTAGGGGAAAAGGATAGGCCAGGAGAAAAGTTTAAGCTGGGTAAACAGTTAGG
>NW_024396702.1:522935-589331 GCF_004115215.2 Ornithorhynchus anatinus | reverse complement strand
GAAGATACAAAGTACAAAAAGACTGAAGCATCATTTGAGCGCTGATGTAATATTCAGACCTGACACCAGAACCTGACACAAGAGGGCAGCTGCCCTGAATACTGGCCACATCCGGCTCCACTGGATTCCCCAAGCACAGCAACCTTCCAAATAACCCTGCAAACCCTCGAAGAAACAGAGAAGTGAGTGGAAGGCGCAGGACTGGGAGGTGGGAGACCTGGTCCTAGTACTGGCTCCTCCACTTTTGTAGCAGTGTCATCTTGGGCAAGGGTAGGTTTGGCCAGGTCTGGAAGGCAAAGGCAGGGGAGCCCAACCTGGAACGAGAAGGATTTGGGGCCATGCCTGCAAGGCAAAGGCTGAGGGCCAAAGCCTTGAAGACAAAGCCGAGGGTGCCCAAATTGGAAAAAGAAGGGTTTGGGGCCAGGTCTGGAAGGCAAGTTGGCGGCCCAAACTGGAACAAGATGTGTTGGTGCAAAAGCCTGGAACGAGAATGGTTTAGGCCCAGGTCTGGAAGGCAAAGTTGGGGGGGACCAAACTGGAATGAGAAGGGTTCGGGGCCAGGTCTGCATGGCAAAGATGGCAGGGGGGATAATACTGGAAGGAAAAGGCTGGAGGTCCAAACTGGAATGAGAAGTCTTCGGGGCTAGGCCTGCAAGGCAAAGGCTTGGGCGGGGGGAACCAAGCCTTGAAGGCAAAGGCACAGGGGCTGCCAAACTGGAAAAAAGAAGGGTTTAGGGCCAGGTATGGAAGACAAAAGCGTGGGACCCAAACTGGAACGAGAATAGTTGGGGGCCAGGGCCTGCAAGGTAAAGGCTGGCGCCCAAACTGGAAAGAGAAGGTGTCAGGGCCAAGCCTGGAGGCAAAGGCCAGGGGTCCAGTCCTGGAACGCAAAGGCTGAGGGGCCAAAACTGGGCCTCAGGGACAGGCCTGGCCCTCTAGCCTTTGCCTTCCAGCCCTGGCCCTAAACCTTTCTCGTTCCAGTTTTGGTCCCAAGCCTTTGCCTTCCAGGTCTGGCCCCAGAGCATTCTCGTTCCTTTTTGCCCCCCGGTCTTTGCATTCCACTCCTGGCCCTGAAGCCTAATCATTCCAGTTTGGTCAACCAGGCTTTGCTTTCCAGGCATGGCCCCCCCAGCCATAGGTCCAGGCCTGTCCCTGAACCCTTCTCGTTCCAGTTTGGGCCCCCAACGTTTGCTGTACAGACCTTGGCCCAAACCTTCTTGTTCCTGTTTTGCCCCCCCAGCTTTTGCATTCCACGCCTGGCCCCCAGTCTTCTCGTTCCAGTTTGGTCAACCAGCCTTTGCTTTCCAAGCATGACCCCCAGCCATAGTGGTCCAGGCCTGGCCCTGAAACCTTTCTCGTTCCAGTTTTGGCCCCCCAGCCTTTGCCCTCCAGGCCTGGCCCCGAACGCTTCTCATTCCAGATTGCCACCCAGCCCTTGCCTTTCAGGCCTGCGCGCCCAACATTTGCCCTCAGGGCCTGGCCCCGAACCCTTCTTGTTAAAAGTTTGGCCCCCAGCCTCTGCCAACCAGGGCCAGGCCCCAAAACTCTCGTCTTTCCAGTTTTAGCCCCCAGCCCTTGCCTTTTAAGCCTAGTCCGGAACCCTACTCTTTCCAGTTTTGGCCTATCAGCTTTTGCCTTCCAGGCCTGGTCCAGAATTGTTATCATCACTTTGTTCTCTTTTTGTACACAAATTAATAGAACTGCAGTTACACTTTCTGTCACTGGAGGGTACTGGGCAGACAGGCATCTCATCCTTCATTGCCTCAGTGTGGAGACTTGAAATAGGACAACCGTTGCCTTCCAGTTTGGGCCCCCAGCCTTTATCTTCCAGGCCCTGCCCCAGTCCCTTCTTCTTCCAGGTTTGGTCCCCCATCCTTGTCTTCAGGCCTGGCCCCGTACCTTCTCGTTCCAGTTTCGGCCCACCAGCCTTTGCATTCCATGCCTGGCCCGAACCCTTCTCGTTCCAGTCTTTGCTCTCCAGGCTTTGCCTTGTAGGCCTGGGCGAAACCCTACTCTTTCCAGTTTTGGCACCCCAGCCTTTGTCTTCCATGCCTGGCACCGAGCGCTTCTAGTTGCACTTTTTCCCCCCGGCCTTTGCCTTCCTAACCAGCCCCAAACCATTCTCTTTCAGTTTTGGTCCCCCATCCTTTGCCTTCCAAGCCTGGATCCCGAACCCTACTCTTTACCGTTTTGGCCCCCCAGCTTTTGCTTACCATGCCTGATCATGAACGCTTCTTGTTCCAGTTTTGGCCCCTCAGCCTTTGCATTCCATGCCTGTCTGCAAACTCTTCTAATTCCATTTTTGGCCCCCCAGCCTTTGCCTTCCAGCCCTGACCTCCCAGCCTTTGCCTTCCAGGTCTGTCCTGGAACCATTCTTGTTCCAGGTTTGGACTCCATCCTTTACCTTCCTGGCCTGGACCCGACCTCTTCTAGTTCCAGGTTTCGCCGCCCCCTCCCAGCCTATGCCTTACAGCCTGACCCAAACCCTTCTATTTCCAGTTTAGGCCTCACAGCTTTGCCTACCAGCCTGACCCTGAATCCTTCTTGTTACACCCCCTCCCAACCTTTAACTTCCAGGCCTGGCCCTTAACCCTTCTCTTTCCAGTTTTGTCCCCCATCCTTTGTTTTACAGGCCTTGCCCTGAACCCTTCTCGTTCCAGTATTGGCCCTCCAGCCTTTGCCTTCCAGGACTAGCCCTGAACACTTCTCTGTCCATTTTTGGTCCCCCATCCTTTTTCCTTTCATTCCTGGCCCTGAACCCTTCTTGTTCCAGTTTTGGGCCCCCAGCCTTTGCCTTACAGGGGTGGCCCCCCTATCTTTGCTTTACTGGCCTGGCCCCGAACACTTCTCGTTCCTGTTTTGCCCTCCCCCCAACTCCAGGTTTTGCTTTCCTGGCATGAATCCTTCTCATTCCAATTTTTGGCTCCCAAGCTTTGCCTTCCAGGCCTGGCCACGAGCTCTTCTCATTCCAGTTTTGGGCCCCCAGCCTTTGCCTTCCAGACCTGGCCCTGAACACTTCTTGTTCCATTTTTGGCCCCCCAGCCTTTGCATTCCAAGCAGGAACCTGAGCCCTTCTCGTTGCAGCTTGGGCCCCCCAACATTTGCCTGGCAGGCTTGGTCTCGAACCCCTCTCATAAAAATTTTGTGCCCCCAGCCTTTGCCTTCCAGGCCTGGCCCAGAACCCTTCTCATATAAGTTTGGGCGCCCCAGCCTTTGCCCGCATACCTGGCCCTGAACCTTTCTCGTTCCAGTTTTGCCCCCGCAACCTTTACCATCCAGTCCTGGCCCCAGCCTTTCCCTTCAGGGCCTGGCACCGAATCCTTCTCTTTCCAGTTTTGGGCCCCCAGCCTCTGACTTCCAGGCCTGGCACCAAACCCTTCTCTTTCCAGTTTTGCCCGCTCCCCTGCCCCCATCCTTTGCCTTCCAGGCGTGGCCTCCAAGCCTTTTGCCTTCCAGGCGAGGCCCAGAACCCTTCTCATTCTAGTTTTGCCCTCACACACTTTAACTCCAAGGCCTGGCCCTGAACCCTTCTCTTTCCAGTTTTGCCTCCACAGCCTTTGCCTTCCATGCCTGGCCCCGAACCCTCCTCTTTCCATTTCTTGCCCCGCAGCCTTTGCTTTCCAAGCCAGACCCCAAGCCCTTCCAGTTCCAGTTTTGGACCCCCAGCCTTTGCCTTCCAGGCAAAGCAGCGCGGCTCAGTGGAAAGAGCACGGTCCTTTGGAGTCAGAGGTCATGAGTTCGAATCCCAGCTTCTGCCACTTGTCAGCTGTGTGACTGTGGCAAGTCACTTCACTTCTCTGTGCCTCAGTTACCTCATCTGGAAAAATGGGATTGACTGTGAGCCCCACGTGGGACATCCTGTTCCCCCTCTGTCTACCCAGCGCTTAGAACAGTGCTCGCACATAGTAAGTGCTTAACAAATACCAAAATTACTATTATTATTATTAGGCCTGGACGGCAGAACCCTTCTTGTTCAGGTTTTGGCCTCCAGCCTTTGCCTTTCAGACCTGCCCTGAATCCTTCTCATTCCAGATTTGGCCCTCCAGTGTTTGCCTTCCAAAAGCCCAGCCCCCCCAAGGCCTTTCCCTTCCATGCCAGGCCCGAACCCTTCTCGTTTCAGTTTTGGCCCCCCAAGCCTTTGCCATCCAGGCTAGGCACCGAACCCTTCTCATTCCAGTTTTGCTCCCGCCCGCCCATCCCCAAGCCTTTACCTTCCAGGCCTGGCGCTCCAGCTTTTACCCTCCAGCGCCACGCCTCCCAGCCATATGCCGTTTCCACGCCTGGCCCAAAACACTTCTCATTCCAGTTTATGCCCCCTCCCCTCCCAGGTCTAGGCATCCAGGCCTAACCCAAACAATTCTCATTCCATTTTTGGCTCCCCAGCCTTTATTTCAGGCTTGGCCCCTAACACTTTTTCATTCCAGTTTTTGCCCTCCAGCCTTTGCCTTCAGGACTGACCCCGAACCCTTCTCCTTCCAGTTTTGACCCGCCAACATTTGCCTTCCACTCCTGGCTTCTTGTCCCAGCTTTGGAACCCCTGCCCTATGCTTTTCAGTCGTGGTCCTCCGACATTGTTTGCAGTCCTGGCCCGAACCATTCCCTTTCCAGTTTTGCCACCCCTCCACCCTCCCCCGCCAGCCTATAACTTCCTGGCCTGGCCGAACCCCTTCTCTTTCACTTTCCCCCCGGCCCCCAGCCTTTGATTTCCTCACCTCGAGTCGAACGCTTCCTCGTTCCAGTTTTGGCCCCCAGCCTTTGTCTTAAAGGCCTGGGACCGAACCCTTCTGGTTCCAGTTTTGGGCCCCCCAGTCTTTGCCTTCCAGGCCTGGCCCCCCATCCTTCCGCTATCTGGGCCTGGGTCCCCAGTCTTTGCCATCCAGGCCTGGCCCCCCAGCCTTTGCCCTCCGTGCCTGGACTCGAATACTTCTCGTTCCAGTTTTGGCCCCTCAGCCTTTGCATTCTAGGCCTGGCCTCGAGCCCTTCTCCTTCATCCTGACCTGGCCCTGAACACTCTCGGCCCAGTTTTGGCCCCCCCCATCCTTTGCTTTCTAGGCCTGGGCCCCAGGATTATCCTTCCAGGCTAGGACCCAAACCCTTCTCTTCCCTGTTTTGGGCCCCCAGTCTTTGCCTTCCAGGCCTGGCCCCCTAGCCTTTGCTATTCAGGCCTAGACTCTCAGCCTTTGCCTTCCCGGCCTAGACTCTCAGCCTTTGCCTTCCAGGCTTGGCCCTAAACCCTCCACGTTCCAGTTTTGGACCCCTTGCTTTGCCTTCCAGGCCTGGCCCTGAACCCTTCTTGTTCCAGTTTTGGCCCTTCAGCCAATGCCTTCCAGGCCTGGCCCCCCAGACCTTGCCTTCCAGGCCTGGCCCCCCAGACTTTGCCTTCCACACCGGGCCTCGAAAACCTCTCGTTCCAGTTTTGGCTCCCCAGCCTTTGTCTGCTAGGCCTGGCCCCGAACCCTTCGAGTTCCAGTTTTGGACCCCATTCTTTGCCATCCAGGCCTGGGACCGAAACCTTCGATTTCCAATATTGACCCCTCATCCTTTGCCTTCCAGGCCTGAACCCAAACTCTTCTCTTTCAGGTTTTGGCCCCCCAGGTTTTGCATGCCAGGCAGCCTCGAACCCAACTCTTTCCAGTTTTGGCCTCCCAACCTCTGCCTTCCAAGTCTGGCCACAAACCTTTCCCATTCCAGTTTTGGCCCCCCAGCCTTTGCCTTCCAGGCTTTGCCCCCCAGCCTTAGCCTTTAAGGCCTGCCCCAAAACCCTACTCGTTCCAGTTCTGGACCACCAGCCTTTGCTTTCCAGCCGTGGCCACGAACCCTTCTCGTTCCAGTTTTGGCCCCAAACCTTTGCCTTCTAGGCCTAGCCTCGAAGCCTTCTCATTCCTGTTTTGGCTTCCCAGACATTGTATTCCAAGCCTGGCCCTGAAGGCTTCTCGTTCCAGTTTTGTCCCCCAAGTCATTGCCTTCCAGGACTAGACTCCAACCTTCTTGTTCCAGTTTTATCCCCCCAGACGAACCCTTCTCATTCCAGTTTTGGCGCCTCCCAGCTTTTGCCTTCCAGGCCTGGACCAGAACCCTTCTCTCTCCAGATTTTAGCCCCCCAGGTTTTGCCTTCCAGGCCTGGTCCTGAACTCTTCTCGTTCCAGTTTTGGTCCCCCAGCCTTTGCCTTGCAGAACTGGCCCTGAACTCTTCTCATTCCAGTTCCCACCATCTGGCCTTTGCATTCCAGGCCTGGCCACATACCTTTTTCGTACCTGATTTGACCCCCCCAGCCCTTGCCTTCAAGGCATGGCCTCGACCCCTTCTCTTTCAGGTTTTGGCCCCCCAACCTTTGCATTCCAGGCCTGGTGCTGAACCCTACTCATTCCAGTTTTAGCCCACTAGCCCTTGCATTCTAGGCCTGGCCCCAAACCCTACTCATTCCACTTTACCCCACCAGCCTCTGAATTCTAGGCCTGGCCCCGAACCCTTCTCTTTCCAGTTTTGCCCCCCCCAGCCTTTGTTTTCCTGGCCTGGCCCCCCAGCCTTTGCTTTCCAGGCCTGGACCCGAATCCTTCTCTCTCCAGATTTTAGCCCCCCCAGCTTTTGCATTCCATGCCTGGCCCCGAAGACTTCACGTTCCAGTATTGATCCCCCAGCCTTTGACCTCCAGGCCTGCTCGCTAACCCTACTCATTTCAGTGTTGGGTCCCCAGGCTTTCTCTTCCAGGCCTGGCCCCCAGTCTTTGCCTTCCAGGCCTGGCCCACCAGCCTTTGCCTTCCAGGCCTGGACCTGAACCATTCTCTCTCCAGATTTTGGCCCCCCAGCCTTTTCCTCCCAGGCCTGGCTTCGAACCCTTCTCATTCCAGTTTTGGTCCATCAGCCTTTGCCTATCAGGCCTGGCCATGATCCATTCTCGTTCCAGTTATGGCCCCTCGGCCTTTGCCTTCCAGGCCTGGCCCCCCAGTCTTTGCCTTCCATGCCTAGCCCAAACCCTTCTTGTTCCAGTATTGGCCCCCCAGTCTTTGCCCTTCCATGCCTAGCCCAAACCCTTCTTGTTCCAGTTTTGGCCCCCCAGCCTTTGCCTTTCCAGGCCTGGCCGCCCCCCCAGCCTCTGCCTTCCAGGTCTTGTCCCAAACCCTTCTCCTTCCAGTTTTGGCCCTGCAATGTTTGCTTTCCAAGATGGGCCCGAACTGTTCTCGTTCCACTTTTAGCTCCCCCAGCCTTGGCCTTCAAGGCTTGGCCCAGAATTCTTCTCGTTCGAGGCCTGGCCCTCCAGTGTTTTGCCTTCCAGTCCTGGCCCCGAATGCTTGTTGTTACAGTTTTGGCCCCCCCAGCCTTTGCCTTCCAGGCCTGGCCCCGAACCCTTCTCCTTCTAGATTTGCCCCCACCCCTGACCTTTGATTCCAGGCCTGGGCCTAAAACCCTTCACTTTCCAGTTTTGCCCCCAAGCCTTCTGCATTCCAAGCTTCGCCCAGAATCCTACTCTTTCCAGTTTTGTCCTCCCAGCCTTTCCCTTAGAGGCCAGGCTAGAGCCCTGTTTGTTC
The DNA here is from genome assembly GCF_004115215.2 of Ornithorhynchus anatinus. Taxonomy (NCBI): domain Eukaryota; kingdom Metazoa; phylum Chordata; class Mammalia; order Monotremata; family Ornithorhynchidae; genus Ornithorhynchus; species Ornithorhynchus anatinus. The sequence goes on along the minus strand of NW_024396702.1, from coordinate 581,804 downwards.
CATTTTTGGCCCTCCAGCCTTTGCCTTCCAGGCCTGGGCCCGAACCCTACTAGTTCCATTTATGGCCCCCCATACTTTGCCTTCCAGGCCTTGGAACCCCAGGCTTTGCCTTCAAGGCCTGCCCCTGAACCCTTCTCATTCCAGGCCTGGCTCCCCAGCCTTTGCCTTCCAGGCCTGGCATCAAAATCTTCTCGTTCCACTTTTGCCTCCCCAGCCTTTAACTTTCAGGCCTGGCTCTGAAGCCTGCTCTTTCCAGGTTTGCCGCCCACCCCCCCCCCGCCTTTGCCGTTCAAGCCTGGCCCCGAATCCTACTCTTTCCAGGTTTGGCCTCCCAGGTTGTGCCTTCCAGTCCTGGCCCCAAACTCTTCTCATTCCAGTTTTAGCCCCCATACATTTGCCTGCCAGGCTTGGCCCCGAACCCTTCTTGTTCCACTTTTGGCCCCCATTCATTTGCCTTCCAGTCCTCACCCCGAACCCTTCTCATCCCAGTTTTGGCCCCCCAGCGTTTGCCTTCCAGGCCTGGCCCTGAAACCTTATCCTTCAAGGATTGGCCACCCAGCCTTTGCCTTCCAGCCCTGGCCTGAACCCTTCTCGCTCTAGCTTTGGCCCCCAGACATTGCCTTCCAGGCCAGGCCCCGATCCCTTCTCCTTCCAGTTTTGTCTCCCTAGACTTTGCCTTCCAGGCCTGGCCCCAAACCATTCCCATTCCACGCCTGGCCCCCCCACCTTTGCCTTATAGGCCTTGTCCCCCAGCCTTTGCCTCCCAGGCCTGGCCCCTGAACTCTTCTCCTTCCATTTCTGTCCCCACAGCCTTTGCATTCCAGGCCTGGCTCTGACCTCTTCTCATTCCAGTTTTGGCCACACAGCATTGGCATTCCCGGCCTTGCCCTGAACACTCCTCTTTCCAGTTTGGGCCCCCAAGCCATTGCATTCCAGGCCTGGTCCTCAACCCTTCTTATTCCAATTTTGGCCCACAAGCCTTTGCCTGCCATGCCTGGCCCTGAAACCTTATCGTTCAAGGACTGGCCACCCAGCCTTTGCTTTCAAGGCCTCGCCCCCCATGCCTTTGCCTTCCAGGCCTTGCCACCCAGCCTTTGCCTTCCAGCCCTGGCCTGAACCCTTCTCTTTCCAGTTTTGGCCCCCAGCCTTTCCCTTGGAGGCCAGGCTAGAACCCTGCCTGTTCCAGTTTTGGCCCCCCAGCCTTTGCCTTCCAGGACTGGCCCCGAACATTTCCTGTTCCAGTTTTGCCCTCCTAGGCTTTGCCTTCCAGGCCAAGCCCTGCACACTTATTCCAGTTTTGGCTCCCCAGCCTTTGCATTACAGGCCTGGCCTCGAACCCTTCTCATTCCAGTTTTGGCCCACCAGCCTTGGCAGTCCAGGCCTAAGATCTAACCCTTCTCATTCCTGTTTTGACCACCAGCCTTTGCCTTCCAGGCTTGGACCTGAACCCTTCTCTTTCGAGTTTTCTTGGCAGTCTAGGCCTGGCATCTAACCCTTCTCATTCCTGTTTTGACCCCCAGCCTTTGAATTCCAGGCCTGGCCCTGAACCCTTCTCGTTCAAGCCCTCGCCCCCCAGCCTCTGTCTTCCAGGCCCGGCCCATCAGCCTTTGCCTTCCAGGCCTTGCCCTGAACCCTTCTTGTTCCAGTTTCACCACCCCCTCCAATTGCCTTTCAGGCCTGGCCCCGAACCCTTCACTTTCCAGTTCTGGCCCCCCAGCCTTTGCCTTTCCAAGCTTGTCACGAAACCTACTCTTTCCACTTCCCAAAACCTTCTTTTTCCAGTTTCGACCCCCCAGCCTTTGCCTTCCAGGCCTGGCCTCGAACTCTTCTATTTCTAGTATTGGCCCCCAGCCTTTGACTTCCAGGCCTGGCCCCAAACCCTTCCCAGTCCAGTTTTGTTCCCCAAGTCCTTACTTTCCAGGACTGGCCCTGAAACCTTCTCTTTCCAGTTTTGACCCCCCCAGCCTTTGCCTTCCAGGCATAGCCCCCCTGCCTTTGCCTTCCAAGACTGGCCCCGAACCCTTCTCGTTACAGTTTTGGTCCCCCAGCCTTTGGCTTACAGGCCTGGGGCTGAACCCTTCTCGTTCCAGTTTTTGCCCCCGATTCTTTGCCTTCCAGGCTTGGCATGGAACCTTTTTCTTACCAGTTTTGCCCCCCATCCTTTGCCTTCCAGCCCTGTCCCTGAAACCTCCTCATTCCAGTTTTGGCCACCCAGCCTTTGCCTTCCAGGCCTGGCACACCAGCCTCTGCCTTTTAGTCCTGACCCCGAACTCATCTCGTTCCAGCTTTGGCACCCATCCCTTCTCGTTCCACTTTCACTTTAACAACCCCCCATCTGCCCCGCCCCCAGCCTTTGTCTTCCAGAACTGGCCCCAAACGCTTCTCGTTCCAATTCGGGCAACCCCGGCTTTGTCTTCTAGACGTGGCCCCGAACCCTTCTCGCTCCAGTTTGGGCCCCTTGCTTTTGCCTTGCAGACGTGGACTTGAACCATTCTTCGTTCCAGTTTGGGTACCCACAATTTTGCCTTGTAGGCCTGGCCCCCAGGCTTTTTTGTTCCACTCTGGGTCCCCCGCTTTTGCCTTCCAGACCTGGCCCCGAACCCTTCTCGTTCCAGTTTTTGCTCCCTGCCTTTGTTTTGCAGGCCTGGTCCCGAACCCTTCGCGTTACTGTTTGGGCACCCCCACCTTTGCCTTGTAGACATGGGCCCCCAACACTTTTCGTTCCATTTTTAGCCCCCCCGCCTTTGCCTTAAAATACCTGGCCCCCAACCCTTCTCGTGACAGTTTTGAGCCCCTTCGCCTTTGCCTTCCAAGACTGGCCCTGAACCCTTCTTGTTCCAGTTTGGGTCCCCACACTTTTTCCTTTCAGACCTAGGCCTGAACCCTTCTCGTTCCAGTTTTGACCCTCTCTCCTTTGCCTTACAGACATAGCCTCGAACCCTTCTCGTTCCAGTTTGGGCCCCACCGCCTATGCTTTGCAAACCTGTCCATGAGCCCTTTTTGTTTCAGGTCTGACCCTGAACCCTTCTCGTTCCAGTTTTGCCCCCTCCCCCCACCCCCACCTTTGCCTTCAAGACCTGGACCCCAACACTTCTTGTTCCAGTTTTGCCCACCCAGCCTTTGCCTTTCAGTTTTGCCCCCTCAACCTTTGCCTTCAAGACCTGACCCTGAACCGTACTGGTTCCACTTCGGGCAACCCCACTTTTGCCTTCCAGACCTGGCCCCAAACGCTTCTCGTTCCAGTTTGGGCCCTCCCGCCATTGCCTTCAAGGCCTGGTCCCCCGGCATTTGCCATTCAGGTCTGTCCCAGAACCCTTCTCATTCCAGTTTGGGCCACCCTCCTTTGCCTCCCAGACCTAGCTCCGAACACGTCTCGATCCAGTTTTGCCCACCCAGCCTTTGCCTTTGCGTTTTGCCCCCCAAGTCTTTGCCTTCCAGAACTGGTCCCGAACCCTTGTCGTTCCAGTTTGGGCCCCCTAGCCATTGCTTTTCAGGCCTGGCCCTGAACCCTTCTAGTTCCAGGCCTGGCTTTGAATGCTTCTCATTCCAGTTTGGGACTCCCGCCTTTTCCAGGCCTGTCCCCAAACCCTTCTCGTTCCAGCTTGGGTGACCCCTCATTTTCCTTACATACCTGGCCCCGAACCCTGCTAGTATCAGTTTGCCTTCTCACCTTTCTTCCCTCCTCACTTTTGCCTTCCAGGCCAGTCCCAGAACCCTTCTTGTTCCAGTTTGGGTCCTCCTGCTTTTGCATTCCAGACCAGGATACTAACCGTTCACGAGTATATTTGGGGCCTACCCGGCTTTTCCTTCCAGACCTGGCCCCGAAACCTTCTTGTTCCAGTTTGGGCTCACCCGTCTTTGCCTTGCATGCCTGGTCCCGAATTCTCATTCCATGTCTGGCCCCTAACCCTTTTCATTCCAGTTTGGAACCCCCCCTCGGCTTTGCCTTGGAGGCCTGGCCACAAACCCTTCTCATTCCAGGACCTTCCCTGAACCCTTTTCCTTACAGTTTTGGCTCCCCCACCATTGCCTTCCAGAACTGCCCCCCAACAGCTCTCGTTCCATTTTGGATTCCCCCGCTTTTGCCTTCCAGACCTGGGTCCGAAACCTTCTCGTTCCAGTTTTGGCCTCCCTGCCTTTGCCTTCCAGGCCACGCCCTGAAGCCTACTTGTTCCAGTTTTGGTCCCTCCGCTTTTGCCTTCTAGCCCTGGCCCCTAACCCTTCTTTTTCCAGTGTGGGTCCCCCCATTTTTGCCTTGGTTGCCTCGTCCCCAAACCTTTCTCGTTCCAGTTTGTGCCCCCACCCCCTTGGCACCTTTGCCTTGAGGGCTTGGCCTCGAACTCTTCTGGTTCCAGGCCTGACCCCGAAACTTTCTCATTCCAGTTTTGGCCTCCCTGCCTTTGCCTTCCAGACCTGGCCCCGAACCCTTCTCGTTCCAGTTTTGGCCCCTCCACCATTGCCTCCCAGAACTGGTCCCCAACTCATCTCGTTTAGTTTTGGATCCTCCCGTTTTCGCCTTCCAGAACTGGCCCCGAAACCTTCTCATTCCAGTTAGGGGCGCTTGGCCTTTGCCTTCCAGGCCTGGGCCTGAACCCTACTTGTTCCAGTTTGGGTCTCCCTGATTTTGCCTTCCAGACCTGGCCCCAAACCCTTCTTTTTGCAGTTTGGGTCCTCCTGCTTTTGCCTTGATTGCATGGGCGCAAACCTTCTTGTTCTGGTTAGGCCTCCTCGCCTTTGCCTTCCAGATCTGGACCAGAACCCTTCTCGTTCCACTTTGGGGCCCCTGCCTTTGCCTTCACGACCTGACCCACTAGCCTTTGCCTTCCAGGCCTGGCCCTGTACACCTCTCGTTCCAAGCGTGGCCCTGAACCCTTCTCGTTCCAGTTTTGCCCCACCTGCCTTTGCTTTCCAGACCTGGCCCCAAATCCTTCTCATTCCAGGTTGGACCCCCAGCCTTTGCCTTGAAGGCCTGGCCCCGAATCTTTCTTTTACCAGACCTGGCCCGAACCCTTTGTGTTCCAGTTTGGCTATCTTAATGCTATAGGCTCTCATAATATCCTGGCTGGATTATCATGTCAGCCTTCTCTCTGATCTCCCTTCCTCCTCTCTCTCCCTGCTCCAGTCTATTCTTCACTCCGCTGCCCGGCTCATCTTCCTGCAGAAACGCTCTGGGCATGTCACTCCCCTTCTTACAAACCTCCAGTGTTTGCCTATCAACCTCTGCATGAAGCAAAAACTTCTCACTCTAGGCTTCAAGGCTCTCCATCACCTTGCCCCCTCCTACCTCTCGTCCCTTCTCTCTTTCTACTGCCCACCCCACAGGCTCCGCTTCTCTGCTCACCGTCCCCCATTCTCGCCTATCCCGCCGTCGATCTGGGCCACGTCCTCCCGCGGTCCTGGAATGCCCTCCCTCCTCACCTCTGACAAATTAATTATCTTCCCCTCTTCAAAACCCTACTTAAAGCTCACCTCCTCCAAGAGGCCTTCCCAGACTGAGCCCCCCTTTTCTCTCTGCTCCCCCTCCTTTCACCTCTCCCCAGCTAAGCCCTCTTTTTCCCCCTCTCCCTTCCCCTCCCCTCAGCACTGTACTCGTCCACTCAACTGTATACATCTTCATTACCCTATTTATTTTGATAATGAGATGTACGTCACCTTGATTCTATCGTGGCTCAGTGGAAAGAGCACGGGCTTTGAAGTTAGAGATCATGAGTTCGAATCCCACTCTGCCACTTGTCAGCTGTGTGACTGTGGGCAAGTCACTAAACTTCTCTGTGCCTCAGTTACCTCATCTGTAAAATGGGGATTAAGACTGTGAGCCCCACGTGGGACATCCTGATTCCTCTGTGTCTACCCCAGCGCTTAGAACAGTGCTCGGCACATAGTAAGCGCTTAACAAATACCAACATTATTAGATGTTCATCCCCTTGATTCTATTCATTACTATTGTTTTTGTCTGTCTGTCTCCCCCGATTAGAATGTAAGCCCGTCAAAGGGCAGGCACTGTCTCTATCTGTTACCGATTTGTACATTCCAAGCGCTTAGTACAGTGCTCTGCACATTGTAAGCGCTCAATAAATACTCCTGAATGAATGAATGAGCTCACCCGCCTTTGCCTTGCAGGTCTGTCCCCGAACACTTCTCCTTCCAGTTTGGGTCCCCCCGCTTTTGCCTTCCTGGTCTGTTTCTGAACCCTTCCCGTTCCAGATTGGGTCCCACCACCTTTGCCATCCAGACCTGGCCCCGAACCCTTCTTATTCCAGTGGGGGGGGCAAACCTGGAACAAGAAGACTTTGAGGCTGGTCTGCGAAGGCAAAGGCGGAGGAGCCAAACCTGGAACATGAAGGCTTGGGGGCCAGGCCTGGAAGGCAGTGCTGGGGGTGGGGGGGCGGTCCAACCTGGAACAAGGAGGGTTTGGTGCCAAACCTGGAAAGCAAAGGCCGGGATGGGGGGCAAATCTCGAAAGAGAAGTGTTCAGGGCCCAACCCGGAACGAGAAGGGTTTGGTGCCAAGTTTGGAAGGCCAAGGTGGGGGAGCCATTCCTGGAAGGCAAAGGTAGGGGGGGCCCACCCTGGTATGAGATGGGTTCGGGATCAGGCCTCGAAGGCATAGGCAAGGGGACCAAACCTGTTAAGAGAAGGGTTCGGGGCCAGGCCGCGAAGACAAAGGCAGGGGGTCTAACCTGAAACGAGACAGGTTCGGGGCCAGGTCTGGAAATCAAAGGCTGGAGGACCCAACCTGAAACGAAAAGTGTTTGGGATCTAGTCGGGAATGCAAAGGCTAGGGAGTCCAACCTGGAATGAGAAGGGTTCAGGACCAGACCTGGAAGGAAAAGGAGGGGGGCATCCAACCTGGAAGACAAAGGCTGAGGGTGGGGGCAAAGCTGGAACGCGAAGGCTATGGGGCCAGGTCAGGAAGGCAAATGCTTGGTGGGGGCAAACCTGGAGTGTGAATGCTTCAGAGGCAGGCCGGGAAGGCAAAGGTGGGGGGTGGGGGGCAAACCTGGAACCAGAAGGGTTCAGGGCCAGGCCTGGAAGGCAAAGGCGGGGTGGGTTCAACCTGGAAGGCAAAGGCCGGCAGGGGGCGAGGTGGTGCAACCTGGAACAAAAATGGTTTGGGGCCAGGTCTGGAAGGAAACGGTGGGGGTGTCCAACCTTGAATGCAAAGACGGGGGGAGGGGGCAAACCTCAAACGAGAAGGGCTCTGGACCAGGCCTGGAAGGCAAAAAAAGGGGGGTCCAACCTGGAAGGGAAAGGTGGAGCGGCCCAACCTGGAACGAGAAGGCTTTGGGGACAGGCCTTGAAGGCAAAGGTGTGGGGACCCAACCTGGAACGATAAGGGCTTGGGGCCAGGCTGGGAAGGCAAAGGCTGCGGGGGTCCAACCTGGAACGAGAAGCATTTGGGGCCTGGCCTGGAAGGAAAAGGCGGCAGTGCCAAACATGGTAGGAGAAGGATTCGGGGCCAGGAGTGGAATGCAATGGCTGGGGGGCTCATCCTGGAATGAGAAGGCTTGGGGGGCAGGTCTGGAAGGCAATGGTCAGGAGTGACCAACCGGAACAAGAAGGGTTTGGGGCCAGGGCTGGAAGGCAAAGACGGAAGGCCAGGCCGAGAAGGCAAATGTTGCGGGGGGGCGGGGGTGGGCAAACCTGTCACGAGAGGGTTCAGGGCTAGGCGTGGAAGGAAAAGGTGGGAGGGGGGTCCCAAATTAGAAGGCAAAAGCAGGGGGGGACAAGCTGGAAGGCAAAGGCGGAGGGGGCGGTGGTGGCACAACCTGGAATGAAAAGGGTTTGGGGCCAGGCCTGAAAGGCAAAGGAGGGGTAGCCAAACTGGAAGGCAAAGACGGAGGGGCCCAACCAGGAACGAAAGGTTTCGGGGCCAGGTCGGGAAGGCAAAGGCGGGGGGCCCAAACTGGAACGCGAAGGCTTCTGAGCCAGGCCTGGAAGGCAAAGTCAGAGGTGCCATACCTGGAACGAGAAGGGTCAGGGCGAGGCCTGGAAGGCAAAGCCTCGGGGGCCCAACCTGGAGCAAGAAGACTCTGGGACCAGGCTTGGAAGGTAAAAGCTGGGGGGCCGAACCTGGAAGGAGAAGGCTTTGGGGCCAGGCCGGGAAGGCAAAGGCAGTGGTGGGGGGGGCACACCAGCAACAGGAAGGCTTTGGGGACAGGTCGGGAAGGCAAAGGCTGGGGAGCCTAACCTAGAAGACGAAGGCTTCGGGCCAGGCCTGGAAGGCAATGGTGGGGCGGGGGGGGGTCCAACCTGGAATGAGAAAGGTTTGGGGCCAAACCTGGAAATCAAAGGCTGGGGGCCCCAACCTGGAACAACAAGTGTTCGGGGCCAGGTCGGGAGGGCAAAGGTGGGGGGCCGAACCTGGAATGAGAAGTGTTCGGGGCCAGGCCTGGAAGGAATCGAGTGGGACATCTAACCTGGAAGGCAAAGGCTGGGAGGCCAAACCTGGAAAGCAAAAGCTTCGGGGCCAGGCTGGGAAGGCAAAGGCTGGGGCGGGGAGGAGCGGGTGCAAACCTGGACCGCGAAGGCTTTGAGGCCAGCCCGAGAAGTCAAATGCGGGTAGAGCCAAGCCTGGCACGAGATGGGCTTGGGACCTGGGCCTGGAAGTCAAAGGTGGGGAGGGGTCCAACCTGCAAGGCAAAGGCAGGTGGGCCAAACCTGGAAAGCAAAGCCAGGCCAGGAAGGAATAGGTTAGGCAAGATGTAAAGTTTAGGTTAAGGGATATTTTAGCCTAGGGAAAGTGATAGGCCGGGGAAAAGGTTTAAGGAAGGAAGGGTAAGCCTTCAGGAAAAGGTTAGGCTAGGTGTAAAGGTTAGGTTAGGGGAAAAGCAGGTTAGGCTAGGTGTAAAGTTTAGGTTCAGGGAAAAGCTTATGCTAGGGCATAGGGTTAGGCTAGGTTAAAGGTTAGGCTAGGGTAAAAGATTAGAAAGGAGAAAGATTTGGCAAGGGAAAGGTTAGGTTATGGGAAAAGATTAGGCTAGGGGAAAAGGTGGGGCTAGGGGAAAAGGTTAGCCCGGGGAATAGGTTAGGGTAGGGGAAAAGGTTATTTCATGGAAAAGGATAGCCCAAGGGAAACAGTTAGTCTAGGAAAAAACCTTTGGCTAGGGGAAAGGTTAGGCTAGGGGTCAGGTTAAGCCATGGCAAAAAGTTAGACCAGGGGAATATGTTTGGCTATGGGAAAAGGGTAGGTCAGGGAAAGGATAGGCCAAGGGAAAAGGTTAGGCTAGGTAAAAACGTTAGGCTAGTGCAAAGGAAGGCTAGGGGAAAAGGTTAGGCCAAGAGACAACGTTAGGCTAGGCAAAAACATTAGGCTGGTGATAAGTGGTGAAAAGGTTGGGCCTGGCAAAAACGTTAGGCTAGGGGAAAAGGTCAGGTGAGGGGAAAAGGTTAGGAGAGGGGAAAAGGTTAGGCGAGGGGAAAACTGAGGCTAGGGGGAGAGGTTAGGCTGGTAGAAAAAGTTAGACCAGGGGGAAAGGTTAGTCTATGGGAAAATGTTAAGCCAAGGGAAAAGGTCAGGCTAGGGGAAAACGTTAGGAAAGGGGAAAGGTTAAGCTAGGAGAACATTTTAGGCCAGGGGAAAATGTTGGGCCAGGGGGAAAAAAATAGTCTAGGGGAAAATGTTAAGCCAAGGGAAAAGCTTAGGCCAGGGGAATATGTTAGATGAGGGGAAATGTTAAGGCAAGGTGAAAGGTTAAGGCCAGGGTGAAGTTTAGGCTAGCAGAAAAAGTTAGGCTAGGTGAAGAGGTTAGGCTAGGGGAAGGAGTAGCATAGGGGAAAGAGTCGACTAGGGGAAAGGTTAGGCTAGAGGATAACGTTAGGAGAAGCAGCATGGCTCAGTGGAAGGAGCATGGCGTGGGAGTCCAAGGTCATGAGTTTGAATCCCGGCTCTGCCACTTGTCAGCTGTGTGACTGTGGGCAAGTCACTTAACTTCTCTGTGCCTCAGTTACCTCATCTGTAAAATGGGGATTAAGACTGTGAGCCTCACGTGATTGTCACCTGATTACCCTGTATCTACCCCAGAGCTTAGAACAGTGCTCTGCATATAGTAAGCGCTTAACAAATACCAACATCATCATTATTATCATTATTATTATAATTATTATTAAAAGGTTTAGGCGAGGGGAAAACGTTAGGCGAGGGGACAACATTAGGCTAGGAGACAAGGTGAGGCCAGGGAGAAGGTTAGGCTAGGGGAAAGGTTTAGGCTAGGATAAAGGTTAGGCTAGGGGTCAGGTTAGGCTAGGGGAAAGGTTTGGCCAAGGGACGAGGTTAGGCTAGGAGAAAATGTTAGGTTAGGGGAAAACGTTAGGCTAAGGGACAAGGTTAGGCCAAGGTAAAGGGTTGGGCCAGGGGAAATGGTAAGGCGAGGACAAAAGGTTAGACTGGGGGAAAAGGTTAGGCTGGGGGAAAAGGTTAGACTGGGGGAAAAGGCTAGGCCAGGGGAAAAGGCTAGCCCAGGGAAAAAGGTTAGGCCAGGGAAAAAGTTAGGCCAGGGGAAACCATTAGGCCAGAGGAACAGGTAAGGCTACCGGAAAAGCTTAGGTCAGGGAAAAGGATAGGCCAAGGAAAAGTTTAGTCTAGGAAAAATGTTAGTCTATGGTAAAGGTCAGGCTCGGGGTCAGGTTAGGCTATGGGAAAAACTTAGGCCGGGGAAGAAGATAGGCTAGGGGAAAAGAGTATGCTGGAGGAAAAGTTTAGGCTAAGGAAAAAGGTTAGGCCAGGGGAAAGGGTTAGGTCAGGGAAAAGGATAGGCCAAGGGACAATGTTAGCCTGGGGGAAAGGTTAAGCTAAGGGAAAAGGTTAGGCTAGGCAAAAACGTTAGGCTGGGGAAAAGTTAGGCTAGGGGAAAAGGTAAGGCCTGGTAAAGATGATAGGATGGGGAAGGTTAGGTAGGGGAAACCTGAAACGAGATGGGTTCGGGGACAGGCCTGGAAGTCAATGGCCGGGGTGCCCAACCTGGAACAAGAAATGCTCGGGACAGACCTGGAAGGCAAAGGCAGGGGTGGGGGGGGCCCAACCCGGAGGGGAAAGGCTGGGGGCCAAACCGGGAACAAGAAGGATTCAGGGCCAAACCTGGAAGGCAAAGGCCGGGGTGCCCAACCTGCAACAAGAAAGGCTTGGGGACAGGCCTGGAAGGCAAAAGCGGGGGAGCCAATCCTGGAACGTGAAGGCCTCGGGGCCAAGCCAGAAAGGCATAGGTTAGGCAAGAGGTAAAATTTAGGTTAGGGCAAATGTTAGGCTAGGGAAAAGGATAGGCCAGGGGACAAGCCTAGGCCATGGGAAACGTTTAAGTCAGGGAAAAGGTTATGCTAGGTGTAAAGATTAGGTTATGGGAAAAGCAGGTTAGGCTAGGTGTAAGGGTTAGACTAGGGTAAAAGATTAGGCTAGGGTAAAAGGTTAGTCCAGGGGAAAAGGTTAGGCCAGGGGAAAAGGTTAGGCCAAGGGAAAAGGTTAGGCTAGGGGAAAAGATTAGGCTAGCTATTAAGGTTTGGTTAGGGGAAAGGTTAAGGCTAAGGAAAAAGGTTAGGGTAGGTAAAAAGGCTAGTTTAGGGGAAAAGGTTAAGCTAGGAGAAAGGATTAGGCCATGGGATAGGACAGGAAAAAGTTATTTTCGAAGAAAAGGATGGCCTAGGGGGAAAACGTTAGGCTAGAGGAAACGTTAGGGCAGGAGATAGGTTGGTATTGTGTAAAGGTTAGGCTAGGGGAAAACATTGGGCTAAGGGGAAAGGTAAGGCTAGGGGAATAGGTTAGGCTGGGTGAAAAGGTTAGGCCGGGGAAAACCTTAGGACAGGGGAAAAGGTTAGTACAGAGGAAAAGGTTAGGCCAGGGAGAAAGTTAGGCTATGGGACAAGTTTAGGCAAGGTGTAAAGTTTAAGTTAGGGGAAAATATTAGGCTAAGGGAAAATGTTAGGCCAGGGGAAAAGGATAGGCCATTGGATAAGGTTAGACTAGGGGAAAAGGATAGGCAAGGGGAAAGATTTGGCTACGGAAGGGTTACGCTAGGGGTAAACATTAGGCTAGGGGAAAAAGTTAGGTCGGGGCGAAGGTTAGGCCAGGGGCAAAGGTTAGGCCAGGGGCAAAGGTTAGGCCAGGGGTAAAGGATAGGCTAGGGGAAATAATAGGTTGGGGAAAACATTAGTCGAGGGAAAAGGTTAGGGAGGGTGAAAGGTTTAGGTTAGGGGAAACGCTTAGGCTAGGGGAAAGGGTTAGGCAATTGGACAAGGTTAGGCTAGGTGAAAATTTTAGGCTGGGGGAAAAGGTTAGGATAGGGGAAAGGGTTAAGCAAGGGTAAAATGTTAGGCCACGGGAAAAGGTTAGGCTATGGGAAATGGTTAAGCAATGGGATAAGGTTAGGCTGGGGAAACGGTCCGCCTAGGGAAAATGTTAGGCTAGGGGAAAAGGTTAGGATACGGAAAAAGATTAGGCCAGGGGAAAAGATTAGGCCAGGTGAAAAGGTTAGGATAGGGGAGAATGTTAGGGTAGGGGGAAAAGTTAGGCAAGGGGGAAAGTTTAGGCGAAGGGAAAAGGTTTAGGCGAGAGGAAAAGGTTAGGTGAGGGGAAAGGTTTAGGCCAGGGGAAAGGGTTAGGTGAGGGCTAAAGGTTAGGTAAGGTTTAAAGTCTAGGTTAGGGGAAAAGGTTTGGCTAGGGTAAACAGTTAGGCTAGGGTAAAACGTTAGGCTATGGAAAATGGTTACGTCAGTGGAAAGGTAAGGCTGGGGGAGGGAGTTGGGCTAGGGGAAAAGGTTAGAATAGGGGAAAAGCTAAGGGTAGGGGAAAAGGATAGGCCAGGAGAAAAGTTTAAGCTGGGTAAACAGTTAGGCCAGGGGAAAAGGTTAGGCTAGGGGAAAGGTTAATCCAAAGGGTTAGGCTAGGGGAAAACATTAAGCTAAGGTAAAACGTTAGGCTAGGGGAAAAGCTTAGGCAAGAGGAAAGGCTTAGGTTAGGTAAAAGGGTTAGGAAAGGGGAAAACATTAGGCTAGGAGTATGGCTTAGCCTAGGGGAAAAGGTTAGGCCCCGAGAAAAGTTTAGGCCAGGGAAAAGGATAGGCTAAGGAAAAAGGTGAGGCTTAGGGAAAAGGTTAGGCCAGGGGAAAAATTTAGGTTATGGGAAAAGGTTAGGCCAGGGGAAAAGGTTAGACCAGATGAAAACGTTAGGTCAGGAATACAGTTAGGCCAAGGGAAAAGGTTAGGCTAGGGGAAAAGGTTACACTATGGTAAATGTTGAGGCTAGGGGAAATGTTTAGGCCAGGGGAAAGGTTAGACTATGGGAAATGGATAAGCTAGGGGAAAATCTTAGGTTAGGTTAGGCTATGGGTAAAGGTTAAGCTACGGGAAAAGATCAGGCTACGGGAAAAGATTAGGCTAGGGGATAAGGTTGGGCTAGGGGAAAAGGTTGGGCTAGGGGACAAGGTTGGGCTAGGGGAAAATGTTAGGCTAGGAGAAAAGGTAAAGCTAGGGGAAAAGGTTAGGTTAGAAAAAAGGTTAGGCTAAGGGAAAAGGTTAGACCCAGGGAAAAGGGTAAGCCAGGGGAAAAGGTTAGGCAAGGGAGAAGGTAGGCCAGGGAAAAAGGTTAGATTGTGGAAAATGGATAAGCTAGGGAAAAAGGTTAGGGTTTGGGGTCATACCGGCAATGCAAAGGCTGCCTGGCCCAAACTGGAACGAAAAGTCTTCAGGGCCAAACCTGAAGGCAAAGGCTGCCTTGCCTGAACTGGAATAAAATGAGTATGGGGCCCAACCTGCAAGGCAAAGGCTGCGGGGCCCAAATTGGAACGAAAAGGTTTTGATGTCAAACCTGCAAGGGAAATGCTGCGGGGCTGAAACCTTAACAAAAAGGGGTCGGTGCCAAACCTGAAAGGCCAGTTTGCAAGGAGGCCAGCTTCACCCTTAACCCAAAATTGCCTCCCCACTCCCCTGCACCTGCCCAACTCCCTCAGAGACAGCCACTGAGGAGTTCCAGCTCTGGAGGGACTAAGGATGTGCAGGGTGACCCTGTGGAAAGGACTGTGCGTTCAGGGAGGATTAACCCATCTATAGAATTAAGAGTCCTGGATCTTCTCAGCCCCACAGGCAAGCCCGGCAAAACCAGTTCCCGCCATAAAGCCTTAACCCCAGATTGTAGAACTAGCCTTAGTGCTGAGAGTGATAGGTCCCTCTGCTCACCACCTCCTTCCTTTCCTGTCATAACCTTTAATCATCCACACATGCCCCCATCACCTTCCCTTAGAGATGGAAAGTCAGCTCCTCTGCACCAGCCCTAAAGGAAGAACAGTCTTCACAGCCAGGTAGTATAAGAAGCTTCTGGTAGGTAAAGTGGCTGGTTCCTCTCCTCCCATCACCAGGGCCCCTTAGACATCCACCTCCAGTTGGCTCTGAGATGAGTTTAGGAAGCTCCTGCAAGATGCAGCCTGCTCATCATGTCTCACGTGGGCCACATCCATCCCAACGTATTCACACGGCCTCCCACCTACATAGTGGACATATCAGTGGTCGCCCAAAACTTAAAGTGCCCTACTGAAGTTGTTTCTTCTTCAGTAAGCCTTCCCTGACTAAAGCTCACATCCTCCCCACGACCAGCCCCACCAAACACACACACACACAACTTTATTTACCTTTTCAACTCACCCGTGCACTTAGGCACACCCACCAAGCACTGAACTATATACCCCACAACAATTAGGTGTATATCCTTCCACTTAGATCCTTACATTCAACTGATGCTGGACCTATAAGATTGAAAGGGAACTCTGGTAGCTTGTGGGAGACAAGCACATCTGGAAGGTGTAAGGGAAGGAGAGCAGAAAGGTGGGGACAGATCTGTTAAGGTGGTGAGTCAAGGCTGCAGTGAACATGTCTGTTCATTCTGTTGTACTGTACTGTACTGTACTGTACTGTCAGAGCAGTCTGACCCTGTAAAGCAGAAAAACCATCACTCTCCCCACCTTCAGAGCCCTCCTAAAATCACATTTCCAAGACGTCTTCCCCAAGTAAGCCCTCATTCCTGCTGTTTGACACACAAGGGAGTGAGAGAAGAAGAAAAGAACTGATTTTGGTTTTATTTTGTGCATGTGTGTTGTGTTTTAATGTTTCATTGCTCTCACCTTGTCTGTCTCTAGTCTTTCTTAGAGCTGGAGGAGGCATAGAGGATTGCAGACAATCTACTCTTTTTTGAGGGGGTTGGGGGGAAATACCCTATGTCTGAGCCAACAGGACAGACCCATGCTTCTCTTCTCCACAACACCCACCTCCTGCTCCCTCCAAAACACAGGACTCACTGCAGAGCTCTCCACTGCATAGGAGGCAGTATAGTTTGGGTCTAATGGAAACAAAATGTCACTACACCTTCTCCACCAGTCCTGGCTGAAACACATCTGGAGTTGTGGAACCTGACCTTAAGAGACACATGTTGATTAGTGAGGGTCCAGGTTCTCTCACCCTGCCCTTTGCCCTGCCCTCTGCTTCTGTGGCCAAACCCTTCAGTCTTCTGCAGCTTCTGCTGTCTCATAGCTGGAGAAGGAGGGGTAGAAGATTGCAGACAGCATAGGTTTCTTTGGCAGACACCATTTTCCCTCTCCTCCTCCAAACATTAAACCTATCATCTGGAGAGGTGAGGCGTATAGGCAGACCACATCACTAAGATGACTACAACCATCTGCCCTCATTGATTTACTCATTTACGTGTTTAAATTGATGTCTGCCTCTCCCTCTAGACTGTAAGCTTGTTATGGGCAGCTTATGGACAGCCGTGACTGTCTTACGGCTACTCTTCCAAGTGCTTAGTACAGTGCTCTGTACACAGGAGGCACTCCATCAGTCCAATTGATTGACTGAAGGTGCAGGACTGCATGCTCACTGGATAGAATTCAGTTTCTGGTACAATACCTGCCTTCTATCCTCCCCACATCACTATGAACTCGATTTCAGGCAGGAATCTGCACACTGCTGCTTCTCAGAGAGAAATAGGGGAGACACCCTGATCTCCTCCTGATATTAGAAACCACAATCTTTCACAATGAGCCCAAAAGTCTCCCTTTTCCTGAGAGTGAGGCTGTGCAGTGACCCTGCAGTCAGGATTGTAGTCCCAGAGAGGCTTGACCCATCTATAGAATTATCTTCTCAGTCCCAGGTAAATCAGACAGAACTAGATTCCTGCACAGAGCCCAGGTCCCTTGTTCTCCCATGAGTGGCATCAGCCTCCTCACTCATCCCCCCATTATTCACACACACACATACACATACACCTTACCCTACAGCCCCCTTTTCTCTTTAGGGTAGCAATGCAGTCCATTCAGTAAGATGGAAAAGGGTTCGGGGCAAACCTGCAAGGCAAGGTCTAGGGGGTCAAAACTGTAAACAAAAGAGTTTGGGGCTAAACCTGCAAGGCAAAGGCTGCGAGACCCAAACTGGGAGCAAAAGCATTCCGGGCCAACCTGCAAGGCAAAGGCTGCGGGGCCCAAACAGGAACGAGAGGGGTTCTGGGCCCAACTTGCATGGCAATGGCTGCAGGGCCCAAACTGGAACTGTAAGGATTGAGGGCCAAACCTGTAAGGTAAAGGCTGCAGGGCCCAAACCTGAACAAAAAGGTTTCAGGAACCAAACTGCAAGGTAAAGGCTGTGGGGCCTAGCCCGAATGAGAAGGGTTCGGGGCCAAATCTGCAAGGCAAAGCTGCAGGGACCAAAATGGCACCAAATGGGTTCGGGACCAAACTTGCAAAGCAAAGGCTCGGGGGGCACACATGCAAGGCAAAGACAGCGGGACCCAAACTGGAACCAAAAGGGTTTGGGGCCAAACCTGCAGGCAAAGCCTGCGGGGCCATTACTGGAAACAAAAGGGCTTGGGGCCAAACCCGCAAAGCAAAGGCTGGGGGCAAACCTGCAGGGCAAAGACTGTGGGGCCCAAACTGGAATGAAATGGGTTCAGGGCCAAACCTGCAAGGCAAAGGCTGCAGGTCCTAAACTGGTACCACAAGGTTTTGGGGCTAAAGCTGCAAGCCAAAGACCTCAGGGCCAAAACCTGAACGCAAAGGTTTATGGGCCAAACCTACAAGGCAAACTCGAGGGGGCCCAAACTGGAACCAAAAGGGTTCAGGGCCAAAGATGCACGGCAAAGGCTGTGGGGCCTAAACTGTAACGAAAAGGGTTGGGGGCCAAACCTGCAAGGCAAAGGCTAGGGGTAAAAACCCGCAAGGCAAAGGCTGCCTGACCCAAAATGGAACGAGAAGAGTTCAGGGCCCAAACTGAAGGGCAAATGCTGTGGGACCCATACTGGAACGATAAGGGTTGGGGGCATATTTTCAAGGCAAAGACTGCGGGGTCCAAACTGGAACGAAAAGGGTTCGGGGCCAAATCTGCATGGCAAACTCTAGGGGGCCCAATTTGGAACCAAACGAGTTTGGGCCAAACCTGCAAGACAAAGCCTTTGGGATACAAACTGAAACGAAACAGGTTCTGTGCAAATCCAGCAAGGCAAACTCTGTGGCCAAACTGGAACCAAAATGGTTTGGGGCCTTACCTGCAAGGGAGAGGTTGCGGGGCCCTAACTTGAACAAAAAGTGTTGGGGGCCAATCCAGCAAGGCAAGCTTTTTGGGGGCCAAACTGGAACAAAAATGGTTTGGAGCCATACCTGCAAAGGAGAGGATGCTGGGCCCAAACCTGATTGAAAAGAGTTGGGGGCCAAACTTGCAAGGCAAAGGCTGCGGGGCCCAAACTGCAAACAAAAGGGTTCAGGGCCAGACCTCCAAGGCAAAGGCTGCAGGGCCCAAACCTGAACGAAAAGGGTTCGGGGCCAAACCAGCAAGGCAAACTCTAGGGGGTTCAAGCTGGTACCAAAAGGGTTCTGGGCCAAACCTGCAAAACAAAGGCTGGGGGAACCAAACTGAAATGAAAGGGGTTGCGGCCAAACCTGGAAGGCAAACTCGGGTGGGGGGCAAACTGGAACAAAAAGTGCTGGGGTCCAAACCTGCAAGGCAAAGGAAGTAGGGCCCAAACCTGAACAAAAAGGGTTCTGGGCCCAAACTCCAAATTAAACTCTAGGGGGCCCAAACAGGAATGAAATGATTTCGGGACCAAACCTGGAAGGCAAAGGTCACGGGGCCCAAACTGGTACTAAAAAGGTTAGGGGAAAACCTGCAAAGCAAAGGATAGGGGGCGGGGGGGCAAACCTGCAAGGCAAAGCTGCAGGGCTTAGCCTGGAAACAAAAGGGTTTGAGGTCATAGTTGCAAAGCAAAGGCTGAGGGCCCAAACTGGAATGAAAAGCATTCGGGACCAAACCTCCAATATTTTTCTACAGAACATGCTCTGGACACGTCACCCCCGTCCTCAAAAATCTTCAGGGCTTGCCTATCCATCTCTGTATTAAACAAAAACTCCTCACTATTGACTTTAAAGCTCAACAACTTGACCCTTCCTACCTCATCTCCCTTCTCTCCTTCTAAATCTCAGACCACACACTCTGCTCCTCTAGTGCTAACCTTCTCACTGTGCCTCCATCTCCCCAGCTCTCTGCTGATCACCTGGTCCATGTCCCACCTCCCACCCGGAGCGCTTCAATATGACCAATTGAGTCACTTGATTGATTTGGGCCTCCCTCCTCAAAACCGCCTATCGCTCTTCCTCCCTTCAAAGCCCTACTGAAGGTGCCCCTCCTCCAAGAGACCTTCCCTGACTAAGCCCCACTTTTCCTCAGCTTCCACTCCCTTCTGTGTCACCATGACAGGCACAACTTTGCTCTTTCCCAACCCCCCTGCCCCACAGCTCTTATGTATATATCTATAATTTTATTCATATAGAGATATCTATTGATTCACTAGATTGATTCACTATACTGATGGAGTAGTGGAACCTGGGACAACCTCCAATCTGAGCCCCTGCCCAACTCCAGCCCATGCTGCCCCCTGCCTCTCTCTTGGGCCTAGAGGCTCCTGCCTTCTGCCCTAGCCCTGCCAATGAAAGTCGATAGGGGCAGGGAGAAATCTAAGCCTCTCCAGCCCATGGGTGCCACATTCCTCTAGAGACCCTGAGGCTGGGTAGGAGGACAGGGAAGGAAAAAAAAGGGTGTCACAAGCCTTTAACGTGCAAGGCAAAGGCTGGGGCCCCCAAACTGGTACCAAAAGGGTTTGGGGCCAAAGCTGCAAGGCAAAGGCTGTGAGGCCAAACCTGCAAAGCAAAGGCTGTGGGGCCCAATGTGGAAACAAAAACGTTACGGGCCCAACCTGCAAGTCAAAGTCTGCGGGACCCAAACTGGAATGAAAACTGTTTGGGGCCAAACCTGCAAGGCAAAGGCTGCGGGGCCAAAACTGGAACCAAAAGGGTTCAGGGCCAAACCTGCAAGGCAAAGGCTGTGGGACCCAAACTGAAATGAAACTGTTTCGGGGCCAATCCTCAAGGCAAACTCTAGGGCACCCAAAGTGCAACCTAAAAGGTTCGGGGTCAAACCTGCAAGACAAAGGCTGCGGTGCCCAAACCTGAATGAAAAGGTGTCGGGGCCAAACCTGCAAGGCAAAGGCTCAGGGGACAAACCTCCAAGGCAAAGACTGCAGGATCAAAACTGGAACCAAAAGGGTTCAGGGCCAAACCTGCAAGGCAAAGGCTGTGGGGCGAAACCTGAATGAAAAGGGTTCGGGAACAAACTTACAAGGCAAATGCTGAGGGGTCAAACCTGCACGGTAAAGGCTGCGGGGCCCAACCTGGAACCCAAAGGTTTCAGGGCCAAACCTGCAAAGCAAAGACTGCGGTGCCCAAACCTGAACAATAAGGGCTTGGGGCCAGATCTGCAAGGCAAACTCTGCGGGGGCCAAACTGGAACAAAAAGGGTTGTGGGTCAAACCTGCAAGACAAAGGCTGTGGGGCCGAAAACTGAAGGAAAGGGGTTTGGGGTCAAACCAGCAAGGCAAACTCTAAGGGACCCAAACTGGAATAAAAGGGTTCGGGGACAAGCCTGTAAGGCAAAGGCTGCGGGGCCCAAACTGCAACCAAACGGATTTGGGGCCAAACGTGCCAGGCAAAGGCTGGCAGGCCTAAACTAGAACCAAAAATGTTCGGGGCCAAACCTGCAAGGCCAAAGCTGTGGGGTCCAAACTGGAACCAAAAGGTTTCGGGGCCCAACGTGTAAGATAAAGGTTGCGGGGCCCAAATGGGAACTAAAAGAGTTTGGGCCAAACCTGCAAGAGAAAGGCTGTGGGGCCCCTAACCTGAACGAAAAGGGTTCAGGCCAAATCTGCAAGGCAAATTCTGGGGGGCGAAACCTGCAAGACAAACTCTGAGGGAGCCAAACTGGAACTTTAAGGATTGGGGGCCAAACTGGAACCTAAATGCTTCAGGGTCAAACCTTCAAGGCAAGCGCTGAGGGGCCCAAACTGGGATGAAAACGTTTCGGAACCAAACCTCAACACAAAGGTTGGGGGAGCAAACCTGAAAGGCAAAAGCTGCAGAGCCTAAAATTGGAATGAAAAGTATTCGGGGCCAAACCTGCAAGGGAAAAGCTGTGGGGTCCTAACTGGAACAAAAAGGGTTCAAGGTCAAACTTGCAAGGCAAAGGCTGAGTGAGGGCAACCTGCAAGACAAAGCCTTCAGGGCCCAAACTAGAACAAAAAGCATCCGGGACCAAACCTGCAAGGCAAAAATTGCGGGGTCCAAACTGGAACGAAAAGGGTTTGGGACCAAACCTGCAAGGCAAAAGCTGGGGGGCAAAACCTGAATGAAAAGAGTTGGGGGCCAAATCTTCAAGACATAGGCTGGGGGGGGGGCAAAATTGGAAGGCAAAAACTGGGGGACCCAAACTGGAACAAAAAGTGTTTGGGAACAGGCCTGCAAGAAGTCTAGTGGATCCAAAATAGAATGAGACCGGTTTGGGGCCAAACCTGCAATGCAAAGGCTAGGTGTCCCAATATGGAACCAAAAGGGTTCGGGGCCAAACCTGCAAATCAAAGGCTGGAGGGGCAAAAGTGGAACGAAAAGCGTTCAGAGCTAGGCCTGCAAGGCAAAGGCTCAGGGGACAATCTGGAAGACAAAGGCTAGGGGTCCTAAAATGGAACAAGAAGGGTTTGAGTCCAGGCATGGAAGGCAAAAGCGGGGGGCCCCAAACTGGTACGAAAAGGGTTTGGGGCCATACCTTCAAGGCAAGGCTAGGGGGCCCAAAATGGAATGAAAAGTGTTTGGGGCCAAACCTCCAAAACAAAGTCTGGGGTTGGGGTCGGGGGAGGGAAACAGGAACGAAAAAGGTTTGGGGCCAAACCTGCAAGGCAAAGGCCGGGCGGTTGGGGGGGGGGCAATCTGGAAGACAAAGGCTGGTGGTCCCAAAATGTAATGAGAAGAGTTCGGGGTCCATCCTGGAAGGCAAATCAGGAGGCAACCAACTGGAACGAAAAGGGTTCAGGGCCAAACCTGCAAGGTGAGGCCTGGGAGTGCTAAACTGGAATAATAATAATAATAATAATAATAATGTTGGTATTTGTTAAGCGCTTACTATGTGCCGAGCACTGTTCTAAGCGCTGGGGTAGACATAGGGGAATCAGGTTGTCCCACGTGGGGCTCACAGTCTTAATCCCCATTTTACAGATGAGGGAACTGAGGCACAGAGAAGTTAAGTGACTTGCCCACAGTCACACAGCCGGCAAGTGGCAGAGCTGGGATTCGAACTCATGAGCCCTGACTCCAAAGCCCGTGCTCTTTCCACTGAGCCACGCTGCTTCTCCAAGGAATGAAAAGGGTTTGGAGCCAATCGTGCAAGGGAAAGGCTGAAGGGTAAAACTAGAAGGCAAATACTGGGGGGCTTAAACTAGAACAAAATGGTTCGGGGCCAGGCCTGCAAGGCAAAGGTGGGGGGACCAAACCTGGAATGAGAAGGCTTCGGGGCTAGGCCTGGAAGGCAAAGGTGGGGGGACCCAAACCTGGAGGGCAAAGGCATGGGGGCCCAACCTGGTACAAGAAGGCTTCGGGGGCAAGCCTGGAAGGAAATGACGGCAGAGGCCAACCTGGAAGGCAAAGGAGGGCGGGACCAACCTGGAACGAGAAGCGTTTGGGGCCAAAACTAGAAGGCAAAGACAGGGGGTTCAACCTGGAACGAGACGGTTCAGGGCCAGGCCGGGGAGGCAAAGGCCGGGGGACCCAGTCAGAAAATAGAAGGCTTTGGGGCCAGGCTGGGAAGGCAGAGCTGGGGGGCCAAACCTGGAACGAGAAAGCTTCGGGGCTAGGCCTGGAAGGCAAAGGCCTGGGGGCAAGGCCGGAGAACTCAGAGGCGCAGGGGCTCAACCTGGAATGAAAAGATTCGGGGCTAGGCCTGGAAGGCCAAGTCTGGGGGAGCCCAATGTGGAAAGCAAAGGCGGGATGGCCCCACCTGCAAGGCAAAGGTCGGGGGACCGAACCTTGTACTAGAAGAGTTCGGGCCCAGGCCGGAAAGGCAAAGGTGGGGAAGTCCAACCTCGAACAAGAAGGGTTTGGGTCTGGCCTATAAGGTGAAGGTGCGGGGGCAGGCCAGGATGGCAAAAACAGGGGGTCAAATCTGGCATGAGAAGGGTTTGGGGCCAAACCTGGAAGGCCAAGGCTGGGGGGCCAAACCTGAAAAGAGAAGTCTTTGGGGCCAGGCATGGAAGGTAAAGGCTGGGGGGCCAAACCTGGAATGAGAAGGCTTCAGGGCCAGGCCTGTAAGGCAAAGGCCTGGGGGCCAGGCCGGGAACTCAAAGGCCCAGGGGCCCAACCTGGAATGAGAAGAGTTTAGGGCCAGGCCGGGAAGGCCAAGGCTTGGGCGTGGGGTGGGGGACCAATGTTGTAAGCAAAGGCAGGGTGGCCCAACCTGCAAGGCAAAGGTGGTGGGGGGCAAACCTTGAACTAGAAGGGTTAGGGCACAGGCCGGGAAGGCAAAGACAGGGAAATCCTACCTCGAACGAGAAGGGTTCGGGGCCAGGCCTGGAAGGCAAAAGCAGGCGGGCAGGCAGGGAAGGCAAAGGTGTTGGGCGGGGGGCGGTGGGCAAACCTGGAATGAGAAGGTTTCAGCGCTAGACCTGTAAGGCAAAAGTCAGGGGGCCCAACCTGGAAGGCAAAGGCGGTGGGACCAAACCTGAAGGCAAAGGGAGGAGGGCCCAATTTGGTATGAGAAGTGTTCGGGAGCAGGCCTGGAAGACAAAGGCCGGGGGACCAAACCTGGAACAAGAAGTGTTCATGGCCAGGCATGACGACAATGGCGGGGGGCGGATGGGGGCCCACCTTGAACAAGAAATGTTAGGGGCCAGGCCTGGAATCAAAGGGGAGGTGGGGGGGGCAACCTGGAATGAGAAGGCTTCAGGGACAAGCCTAGAAGGAAATGGCAGGAGGCCCCACGTGGAACAAGAAAGGTTCGGGGCCAGGCCTGGAAGGAAACGGCGGAGGTGTCCAACCTTGCAGGCAAAGGTAAGGGGGCCAAACCTGGAACAAAAAGGGTTCGGGGACAGGCCGGGAAGGCAAAGGCTGGGGGGCCCAACCTGGAATGAGAAGGCTTGGGGGCCAGGCCGGGAAGGCGAAGGCGGGGGGGGGGGGGCAAACCTGGAACGAGAAGGCTTTGAGGCCAGGGACGGAAGGCAAAGGCAGGGAAGCCAATCCTGGAACACGAAGTCTTCGGTGGCAGGCCTGGAAGGCCATGGAGGGCAGTGGGTCCAACCTGGAACGAGAAGGGTTTGGTGCCAAACTTGGAAAGCAAAGGCCGGGGGCGGGGGGCAAACCTGGAAAGAGAAGTGTTCGGGCCCAGGCCAGGAAGGCCGTGGGGGGCGGGGGGTTCAACCTGGAAAGCAAAGGCTGGGGGGCCCAACCTGGAACGAGAAGGATTCAGGCCCAGGCCGGCAAGGCATAGGCGGGGGTGCCCAACCTTGAACAAGAAGGGTTTGGGGCGAGGCCTGGAGGGCAAAGGTGGGCGGCCAGGCCAGGAAGGCAGAAGCGGGGGCGGGTGCAAACCTGGAATGAGAAGGGTTTGGGGCCAGGCCAGGAAGGCAATGGTGGGGTTGGTCCAACCTGGAACGAGAAGGGTTCGGGGCCAGACCTGGAAGGCAAAGGTGAAGGGGCAAAACCTGGAACGAGAAGGCTACAGGCCAGGCCGGGAAGGCAAATGCATGGGAGGGCAAACCTGGGTTGCAAATGCTTTAGAGTCAGGCCGAGAAGGCAAAGGCGGGGCGGGGGGGCAAACCTGTAACGAGAAGGGTTCGGGGCCAGGTCTAGAAGGCAAAGGCGTGGGGGCCCAACATGGAACTTGAAGGGTTAGGGGCAAGGCCTGGAAGGCAAAGGCGGGGGGGCCAGGCTGGGAACTCAAAGGTGCAGGGGCCCAGCCTGGATGGCGAATGCTTTGGAGCCAGGCCAGGAAGGCAAAGTCTGGAGGTGCCAAACCTGGAACGAGAAGGGTTCAGGGCCAGGCCTGGAAGGCAAAGGTCGGGGGGTCCCACCTGAAAGGCAAAGGTGGGGCAGCACAACCTTGAACGAAAGGGGTTCGGGGCCAGGCCTGGAAGGAAACAGCGGGGGTGTCCAACCTCGAATGCAAAGGCGGGGGGGCCGAAATTGAAACAGAAAGGGTTCAGGGCCAGGGCTGCAAGGCAAGAGGGTGAGTCCAACCTGGAAGGCAAATGCGGGGGGGCCCAACCTGGAACAAGAAGGCTTCAGGGACAAGCCTCGATGACAAAGGTGAGGGGACCAAACCAGGAATGAGAAGGGTTCATGGCCAGACATGGAAGGCAAAGGCAGGGGGAAACCAACCTGGCATGAGAAGTGTTTGTGGCCAGGCCTGGAAGGCATAGGTGGGGAGAACAAACCTGGAATGAGAAAGGTTCGTGGCCAGGCATGGAAGGAAGGTGAGGGCGGCCCCAACTGGAACGAGAAAGGTTCGGGGCCAGGCCTGGAATCAAAGGGCTGGGAGCAACCTAGAATGAGAAGGCTTTGGGGCCAGGTCAGAAAGGCAAAGGCAGGAGGGCCCAACCTGGAACAAGCAGTTTTTTGGGCCAGGCCTGGAAAGAAACGGCAGGGATGTCCAACCTCAAAGGAAAAGGTGGGGGCCAAACCTGGAATGAGAAGACTTCGGGAACACATAGGAAGGCAAAGGCGGTGGCCAAACCTGTAACAAGAAGGTTTCAGGAACAGGTCGGAAAGCATAGGCGGGGTGCCCAACCTGGAAGGAAAAGGGCTCAGGGCCAGGCCTGGAAGAAAACGGCAGGGGTGTCCAACCATGAAGGCAAAGGTGGGGGCCAAACCTGGAATGAGAAGTGTCCGGGGCCAAGCCTGGAAGGCAAAAGCAGGGGGCCCCAACCTGGAACGAGAAGGCTTCGGGACGAGGCCTAGAAGGCAAGGGCGGGGAAACCCAACTTGGAATTTGAAGGGTTCGGGTCCAGGACTGGAAGTCAATGGGAGGGTGGGCCCAACCAGGAATGAGAAGGGTTAGGGGCCAAGCCTGGAATGGGGGGGGGCAATCTGGAACTAGAAGGCTTCATGGATAGGTCGGTAAGGCAAAGGCTGGGGGGTGCAAACCTGGAATGTGAAGGATTTGGGGCCAAGCTGGGAAGTCAAAGGCAGGGGGAGCAAACCTGGAACAAGAAGGGCTTGGGGCCTGGGCCTGGAAGGCAAAGGCAGGGAGGGGTCCTACCTGCAAAGCAAAGGCAGGTAGGCCCAACATGGAAGGCAAAGGCCTCAGGGCCAGGCTTGGATAGTATAGGTTAGGCAAGATGTAAAGTTTAGGTCAGGGGATATGTTACGCTATAGAAAGGGATGGGCCTGGGGAAAGGTTAGGCCATGGCAAAAGTTTAAGTCGGGGAATAAGTTATGCTAGGGGAAAAGGTTAGGCCAGGGAGAAAGGTTAGACCAGAGGGAAAGGTAAGCCTTTGGGAAAAGGTTAGGCTAGGCGTAAAGGTTAGTTTCAGGGAAAAGCTTAGGCTAGGGGATAGGGTTAGGCTAGGGGAAAAGTTTAGGCTGGGGAAAGGTTTTGGCTTAGGGAAAGGTTTAGGCTAGGGGAAAAGGTTAGGCCAGGGAGAAGGTTAGGCCAGGGAGAAGGTTAGGCCAGGGAGAAGGTTAGGCCAGGGAAAAGGTTAGGCCAGAGGAAAAGGTTAGGTCAGTGGAAAGGATAGACCAAGGGAAAAGGTTATGCTAGGGGAAAAGGTTAGTCTATGACAGAAGTTAGACTAGGGGTCAGGTTATTCTATGGGAAAAGGTTAGGCAAGGGGAAAAGTTTAGGCTAGGGGAAAAGGTTAAGCTAGGGGAAAGGTCAGGCTAGGGGAAAAGCTTAGTCTAGGGGACAGATTAGGCTAGGGGAAACGTTAGGTTAGTGGAAATAATTAGGGTAAGAGAGAAAGTTGGGGAAGGGAAAATGGTTAGGAAGGGGAAAAGGTTAGGCTAGGGGAAAATATTAGGCTAGAACAAAGGTTTAGGCTAAGGGTAAAGTTTAGGTTAGGGGAAAAGGTTAGGCTAAGGAAAAAGGTTAGACTAGTGGTCAGGTAAGGCCATGGGAAATGGTGAGGTCAGGGGAAGAGGTTTGGTCAGGGGAAGAGGTTAGGCTAGGGGAAGAGGTTAGGCTAGAGGAAAATGTTAGGCTAGGGGGATAGGTTAGGCCAGGGGAAAAGACTAGGCCAGGGGAAAGGTTAGGCCAGGGAAAAGGCTAGGCAATGGGAAAGGTTAGCCTAGGGGAAAAGATTAGGCAAGGTGTAAAGTTTATGTTAGGGGAATGGTTAGGCTAGGGGAAAGGATAGGCCAGGGGAAAAGGTTAGGCCAGGGGAACAGGTTAGGCGAAGGAAAAAGGTTAAGCATAATAGGTTATGCTAAGGGAAAAGGTTAGCCCAGGGGGAAAGGTTAGGCCAAGGGTAAGGTTTGCGCCTTGGGAAATGGTTAGAATCAAGGAAAAGTTTAGGCCAGGGGAAAAGGTTAGTTTAGGGGAAATGTAGGCTAGGCTAGGTGCAAATGTTAGGTTAGGGGAAAAGCTTGGGCTAGGGGAAAGAGTTAGGCTAGGGGAAAAGGTTAGGCCAGGGGTAAGGTTTACACCTTGGGAAATTGTTAGGATCAAGGAAAAGGTTAGGCCAGGGGAAAAGGTTAGGCCATGTGAAAAGTTTGGGCCAGGTGAAAAGTTTAGGCTAGAGGGAACGGTAAGCCTTCAGGAAAAGGTTAGGCTAGGTGTAAAGTTTAGGTTAGGGGTAAAGCAGATTAGGCTAGGTGTAAAGGTTAGGTTCTGGGAAAAGCTTAGGCTAGGGTAAAAGGTTAGGCTAGGGGACAAGGTTAGGCTAGGGGACAAGGTTAGGCTGGAGAAGAGGTTAGATCATGGAAAAGATTAAGCTGGGGAAAAGGTTAGACTAAGGGAAAAAGTTAGGCTAGTGGAAATGGTTAGGCCAGGGAAGGTTAGGCTATGGAAAATGGTTGGTCTGGGGAAAAATGTTAGGTCCGGGAAAAGGTTAGGCTAGGGAAAAGGGTTAGGCCAGGGAGAAATTTAGGCTAGGGGAAAAGATCAGTCTCGGAGAAATGTTTAGGCTAGGGGAAAAGGTTAGGCCAGGGAAAATGAAAGATTATACAAGGGAAAGGTTTGGCTAGGGGAAACTCTTTAGGCTATGGGAAAAGGTTAGGCCAGGGAGAAGTTTAGGCTAGGGGAAATCTTTAGGCTAGGGGAAAAACCTAGGCCAGGGAAAAGCTTAGGCCGGCAGAAAAGGTTAGGGCAGGGGAAAAGTCTAGAGCAGGGGAAAAGTTTAGGGTGGGGAAAGTGTTACATCAGGGAAAATGTTAGGCTAGGGCAAAAGGTTAGGTGAGGGAAAAGGTGAGGCTACAGGAAAAGGTTAGGCTAGGGCAAAAGTTTAGAAGAGGGGTTAGGTTAGGCTATGGGAAAAGTTTATGCAAGGTGTGAAGTTTATATTAGGGGAAAGGTTAGGCTAGGGAAAAGGATAGGCCAGGGGAAAGGTTTAGGCCATGGGAAAAGTTTAAGTCGGGGCATAGGTTATGTTGGGGGAAAAGGTTAGGCCAGGGGTGAAGGTAAGCCTTTGGGAAAAGGTTAGGCTAGGTGTAAAGGTTAGTTTAGGGGAAAGGCAGGAGAGGCTAGATGTATATGTTAGGTAAGGGGAAAAGCTTGGGGTAGGGGAAAGGATTAGGCTAGGGTAAAATGTTAGACTAGGGGAAAAGATTAAGCTAGGGGAAAAGATTAGGCTAGGGGAAAAGGTTAGGCTAGGGTAAAAGCTTAGGTAGTGGGAAAGGTTAGGGCAGGGGGAATGGTAAGCCTTTGGGAAAAGGTCAGGCTAGGTGTAACGGTTAGGTTTGGGGAAAAGCAGGTTAGGCTAGGTGTAAAGGGTAGGCTCAGGGAAAAGGTTAGACGAGGGGAAAAGGTTAGACTAGGGGAAAAGGTTAGGCTAGGGGAAAAGGTTAGGCTAGGTGAAAGGATAGGCCAAGGGAAAAAAAGTTAGGCTAGGGGAAAAGCTTAGGCCATGAGATATGTTTAAGCCAGGAAAAAGGTTATGTTAGGGGAAAAGGATAGGCTAGGGGAAAAGGTTAGGCTAAAGGAAAAGATTAGGCTAGGTGAAAGGATAGGCCAAGGGAAAAGGTTAGGCTAGGGGAAAAGGTTAGGGCAGGGGATAGGTTGGACTTGGTGTAAAGGTTAGGTTAGGGGAAAACCTTAGGCTAGGGGAAAATGTTAAGCTAGTGGAAAACATTAGGCTAAGGTAAGCCTAGGGGAATAGGTTAGGCTAGGTAAAAAGCTTAGGCCAGGGAAAAGCGTAGGCGGGGAAAAATGGTAATCCAGAGTAAAGGTTAGGCAAGGGGAAAAGGTTAGGCTAGGAAGACTGTTAGGCAAGGGAGAAGGTTAGGCTAGGGGATAGGTTAGGCTACGGGATAAGTTTAGGCAAGGTGTAAAGTTTAAGTTAGGGGAAAAGATTAGGCTAAGGGAAAATGTTAGGCCAGGGGAAAAGGATAGGCCATTGGAAAAGGAGGCTAGGGGAAAAGATAGACAAAGGGAAAGATTTGGCTAGGGAACGGTTAGGCTAAGGGAAAAGGTTAGGCTAAGGAAAAGGTTATGCAAGGTGAAAATTTTAGGTTAGGGGAAAAGGTTATGCAAGGTGAAAATTTTAGGTTAGGGGAAAAAGGTAGGCTAAGGGAAAAGGAGAAATTTTCTTGGGGAAATATTTAGCCTAGGGGAAAAGGTTAAGCCAGGGAAGAGGTTAGGCTACAGAAAATGGATAAGCCTAGTGGAAAGGGTTAGGCCAGGGGATAGATTAGGCAAGGGAAAGGTTAGGCTAGGGGGAAGAGGTTAGGCTAGGAGAAAAGGTTAGGCCGTGGAACAGCTTAGGCCAGGGGAAAAGGTTAGGCCAGGCTAGGGGAAATATTAGGTTGGGGAAAACATTAGGCTAGGGGAGAGGGTTAGGCAAGGTGAAATGTTTAGGCTAGGGGAAAAGGTTAGGCTAGGGGATAAGGTTAGGCAAGGGGAAAAGTTTAGGCTAGGAGAAAATTAAGGCTAGGGGAAGAGGCTAGGCCAGGGAAAACATTAGGTTAGGTGAAAATGTTTAGCTATGGGAAATGGTTAAGCCAAGGGAAAAAGCTAGGCCAGGGGAGGCCTCAGGCAGAGGTTAGGCCAGGGGAAAGGATAGGTCAAGGGAAAAGGTTAGGCCGGGGGAAAGGTTAGGCTTTGGGAAAAGGTTTGGCCAGGGGAAAAGGTTAGACTAGGGGAAAAGGTTAGGCCAGGGAAAGACGTTAGGCAAAGAGAAAGGTTTAGGCTGGGGAAAAGGTTAGGATAGGGGAAAGGGTTAGGCCAGGGTAAAATGTTAGGCAATGGGAAAAGGTTAGGCTATGGGAAATGGTTATGCAATCGGACAAGGTTAGGCTGGAGAAATGGTTAGCCTAGGGAAAATGTTAGGCTAGGGAAAATGTTAGGCTAGGGAAAATGTTAGGCTAGGGGAGAATGTTAGGATACAGAAAAAGGTTAGGCCGGGGTTAAGCTTAGGCCAGGGGAAAAGATGAGGCCAGGTGAAAAGTTTAGGCTAGGGGTAAATATTAGACTAGGGGAAAGGGTTAGGCAAGGGGAAAAGTTAGGCAATGGGAAAAGGATGGGAAAGGTCTAAAGTTTAGGTTAGGGGAACAGGATTAACTAGGGTAACGGGTTAGGCTAGGGTAAAAGATTAGGCTATGGGAAATGGTTACGATAGAGGAAAGGTTAGGCTCGGGGAGGGGGTTGGGCTAGGAGAAAAGGCTCGAATAGGGGAAAAGTTAAGGCTAGGGGAAAAGGATAGGCCGGGGAAAAGTTTAAGCCGGATAAAAAGTCATGCTAAGGGACAAGGTTAGGCTAGGGTAAAAGGTTAAGCCAGGGGAATAGGTTAGACCAGGGGAAAGATTAGGCAAGGGAAGGGTTAGGCTAGGGGAAAACATTAGGCTAAGTAAAACGTTAGGCCAGGGGAAAAGGTTAGGCCAGGGGAAAAGGTAAGGTCAGGAATATAGGTTAGGGCAAGGGAAAGGTTTAGGCTAGGGGAAAAGTTTAGGCTAGGGGATAAGATTAGGCTAGGGGAAATGTTTAGGCTCAGGGAAAAGGTTAGGCCAGGGAAAAGGTAAGATTACGGGAAATGGATAAGCTAGGGGAAAAGGTTAGGCTAAGGGAAAAGGTTAGGCTAGGATAAAGGTTAGGCTATGGGAAAAGATTAGGCTAGGGGAAAAGGTTGGGCTAGGGGAAAAGGTTAGACCGGGGAAATGGATAAACCAGAGGAAAAGGTTAGGCAAGGGAGAAGGTTAGGCCAGGGGAAAGGTTTAGGCCAGGGGAAAAGTTAGGCCAAGGAAAAAGGTTTAGCATAATAGGTTATACTAGGGGAAAAGGTTAGACCAGGGGAAAGGTTAGGCCGGGGGAAAGGTTAGGCCAGCGGGCACGGTAAGCCTTTGGGAAAAGGTTAGGCTAGGTGTGAAGGTTAGTTAAGGAGAAAAGCAGGATAGGCTAAGTGTAAATGTTAGGTTAGGGGAAAAGCTTGGGCTAGGGGAAAGGGTTAGGCTAGGGTAAAAGTTTAGGCCAGGGGAAAAGGTAAGCCTTCAGGCCACTCTGCTCACCACCTCCTTCCTCTCCTGCCATAAACTTCAATAATAATAATAGTAATAAGGTTGGTATTTGTTAAGGCCTATATAGGGCAGGGGAGGGGGCGGGGCCCGGCCTGACGTCAGTAATCCACCTGATTGGAAACAGCTGGGTTAGAGATCAGGTGTCCAGGGAGGAAGCCCTAGCAGCTTTACTGGAAAAGGGGATGGCTTTGGGAAAGATAGGGTAGGATGGGATGGGGAAAAGGGTTAGGATTGGATTGAATCTCTAGCATGAAAGGATTTGTCCAGGGAAACACAAAATCCAAACAGCTCTCCAGGGGGTCTCATCTCTGGCCTGACCCCCACTCCACCTTTCTTTCCTGAGTTCCCTCCTCACAGCCCCCACATACGACCTGCTGACACTGGACCCCAGGAGTAGTCAGAGCCATCTGACCCTGTAAAGCAGAAAAACTATCACGCTCCCCTCCTTTTGTATCTCCCTGTACTAAGCATTGGGGTAGATATTTAAAAAAATGGGTTGGACGCAGTCCTTGTCCCACGTGAAGCTCGTGGTCTCAAGACCCATTAGACAAATTAGGTAACTGAGGCACAGAGGAGTGAAGCGACTTGCCCAGGGCCACACAGCAGACAAGTGGCTGAGTCAGGATTAGAACCCTTTACCTTTAAACTCCCAGGCCTGTGCTCTAGCCACTAAGAGAGAACGAGGTGAAAACATACTGGTGATTATTGAGTATGGACTCTGTGCAGAGAACAGAAGGACATGCTGGAAGAGTACTGAGTTATTATGCTATATGTTAAGCACAAGCCCTGTTCTAAGCGCTAGGGTAGATATGAGGTGATCAGTTTGTCCTACGTAGGGCTCACAGTCTTAATCCCCATTTTACAGATGAGGGAACTGAGGAATGGAGAAGTTAAGTGACTTGCCCAAGTTCACATAGCACACAATTGGCAGACATGGGATTAGAACTCACATCCTCTCACTCCCAAGCCTGTGCTCCTGCCACTAGGCCTTGTGGTTGTGGGCAGAGAATGTGTCTGTCCTATTGTACTCTCCCAATCGCTTTGTGCAGTGCTTTGCACACAGTAAGCCCTCCATCATGTCTGGCATTGTGATATCTGGCATTATGGGATCTGGTCCCGGAAGACTAGCCTCAGTGAGTGACTATGGAGGCCCAAGTCTCCCCGTCCTGCCTTCCTGCTAAGAATAATAAGAATAATAATGTTGGCATTTGTTAAGCGCTTACTATGTGCAGAGCACTGTACTAAGCGCTGGGGTAGATACAGGGTAATCAGGTTATCCCACATGAGGTTTACAGTCTTAATCCCATTTTACAGATGAGGTAACTGAGGCAACAGAGAAGTTAAGTGACTTGCCCAGAGTCACACAGCTGACAAGTGGCAGAGCTGGGATTCGAACCCCTGACCTCTGACTCCCAAGCCCGTGCTCTTTCCATTGAGCCACGCTGCTTCAGACTCCAGGAGAGCCATTTGTCTGATAGAAAGGGAGAGATAGGGAGGCAAAAAGCATCTAGGTTACCAACATGAGTCTTCCTGAAATGTGGGTTGCCCAGTAGAGGTGAGATTTGACAGCTATGCCATCGTGGCTTAGTGGAAAGAGCACAGGCTTGGGAGTCAGAGGTCATGGGTTCTAAGCCCCCCTCCACCAATTGTCCTACGTAGCTGTGTGACTTTAGGCAAGTCACTTAACTTCTCTGTGTCTCAGTTACCTCATCTGTAAAATGGGGATTAAGACCGTAAACCCCACATGAAACAAGCCGATGACCTTTTCTCTATCCCAGAATTTAGAACAGTGCTTGGCACATAGTAAGTGTTTAACATATACCATTATTATTTTTATCTCCCAAAGAGTGTGGCTTAGTGGAAAGAGCACAGGTTTGGGAGTCAGAGGATGTGGGTTCTAATCCCATCTCTGCCACTTGTCTGCTGTGTGACCTTGGGCAAGTCACTTAATTTATCTGTGCCTCAGTTGCCTCATCTGTAAAATGGGGATTAAGACTGTGAACCCCACGTGGGACAACCTGATTACCTTGTATCTATCTCAGTGCTTGACACATAGTAAGCATGTAAAAAATACCGTAATTATTATTATTATTATTTTTAAGCAGATTACTACATCCTGCAGCTCAAAACCCTTAACTAACCCCATCTTCATATTTCCAATTCCATTAGTCATTCTACAGGAACTGGATGCCCAGAACAATGAAAGACTGGACCGAATTCGACCCCTGCACTCCTGCTGTAGAAATAAAGTCCACAAGGCTCTGATCCTCAAAGACGAACAGGGGTGACATGCTAATGCCACCCTGTACTACTCCTGACACTAGACTTCTCCCTCCCCACACCCCCAGAAGCCACCACTGTCAATGCCACAAATGCCCCTTCTCTGGGCCTGAAGATATGCAAGATGAGTCTGCAGACAGGACTGAGGGCAATGGGAGGTTTGCGCCATCTAGAGAATTAAGGGCCCCGGGTCGTCTCCATTCCACAATTGGGTCAGAAAGAACCAGTCCCCCGCACAGAGTCCCAGTTCCCATTTTCAGTACCAGCCTCTGTGCTGGGGGTGGCAGCCCCCTCCTCTCTCTCTTCTCCTCCTCCCAGAGAAGAACTTGGAAGCATGGAAATTCAATCACAAACATATTCACCAACCACAAACAAGACCTTCCCTGAGAGATGTCGGCAGTTTCTGGCTCCGTCACTCCACGAGGATTAGAGTTGGGAAATGCATTGTGGTGGACACGGAGGAGGTCCCCAATTTGACAGGAGCTACCACTATCACATGTGGAGGGGGTCCCCAGTTGTCGACAGGGATGTGCAGGGCTCCAGGTCTGCTCAGTTGGTCAAGCCAAAGCCAGCTCCCTGCACCGAGCCCCAGTTCATGAGTCCAGAACCAGCTTTTCTGCTGACTCTGCCAGCCCCTTCCTCATTACTCTCCCCAAAGCTAACTCCATCTTTCATGCATGCAAGTACACATGCACACTCCTTTGTGTGGGCGTGAATTACAGAGCTCCATCTTTCAATGGTGGGGTGCATTTGGGAATTGACGTGACTGCCCAAGTGCAGGGGGATCAACCTCAAGGGTGGAGAGTTGTGATGAGCTGCAACTGCAGAGGGAGCAGTAGCCTGTAGAATTCTCTTCCCGGTCATCCAGCCCTAACCTGCAGCGTTCTGGAGGAGAAGATCTGTGGGGCTTTCCTTCTCCCGGGCCTAGAGCCGACTGGGCCCAGAATCAGGGGTCTTGGAACTCATCATAAATGCCTGCTCTGAAGATGGGGAAGAGGATCCTCAGTCTCATGGGAGAGAGGCAACACTGGAACCCTCCATCCAGCTAATTAAGCTAGTTAATTTCCCCCTGCACTGCACTTAGCAGGTCATCGGCTCTTTCGATTCTGCTGCTTTGTATGCTTCTTCTGACAGGAGCTCAATTGGGAAACGTCAGTTTTCTAAAGTCAAACAGGCCCTGACACTGCAGCAAAGAAGCCATGAACATCAGGAAAAGTCCTTTGGCATCAGGTTCACGGAGCAGGCGACCAGGTGATGATGCATAGACTCGTCCCGTGAATTAATCAGTGATGAGCTCCACTCGGGGAGTCCAAGAGACACACAATTCCCCGAGGCTTTAACCACTTGATCAATCAAATCGATGGAATTTATTGGGCGCGTACTGTGTGCAGAGCAGTGGACTAAGAGCTTGGGAGAGGACAATAGAACAGAGTCAGTAAGACATGATCCCTGCCCACATTGAGTTTACATCTTAGAGGGATGGTCTAGAGTCAATCAGCAGTACTTATTGAGGGGTTACTGTGTGCTGAGCACTGGACTGAGCACAAGGGAGAGAACGATACAATAAAGTCGGGAGACATGTTCCCTGCCCACAATGAGTTTACCCAGATGTTTGTAGCAGAAAAGAGGATGAGATCTGGAAGTTCTCTTTAGTTAGGAATAACACTCTTATTCCACCTTTCTGAATACTCCTTTTGTTCCAGTGGTATTTGTTAAGCCTCTTATTATGTGCCTGGCACTGCTTTAAGTGCTGGGGCAGATATGAGCTGATCAGGTTGGACAAAGTCCGTGTCCCACATGGGGCTCACAGTCTTAATCCCTATTTTAAGATGGTTGAGGGCAGGGAATACAGGACTGGATTAACCAGTATCTACCCCAGCATTTAGTTCTGGAGTGGTAATGGTATTTGTTAAGTGCTTACCATGTACCATGCACTGTTTTAAGCACGGAAGTAGATTCAAGCTAATCAGGTTATATACGGTCCATGTCCCACGTGGGGCTGACAGTCCTTATCCCCATTTCACAAATGAGGTGACCGAGGTAGAGGGAAGTGAAGAGACTTGCTCAAGGTCACACAGCAGACAAGCGGCAGAGCTGGGATCGGAAGCCAGGTCCTTCTGACCCCCGGGGCCCAGACTCTCTCCATGAGCCTACATTGCTTAGCACTTAAATGCCATTATAATAACAATAATGACATGGCTTCAGCTACCACATCAGTCATGAATGACTCCCAAATCCAACTCTCCAACCATCTGCCGCGTGAGAGTGGGAAGAGCTTGTTCATTCCCAACAGTATCTTCAAGTCATCAATTATGATTCCATTCTATTATTATCCCCTCTCTATAATTTATATTAATATCTGTCTCCCCAACTAGAGTGTAAGCTCGTTGTGAGCGGGGAACCTGTTTTCCAACTAAGATGTATTGGACTCCCCCAAGTGTTTCATACAGTGCTCTGCAAACAGTAAGCACTCGATCCCTCTGATTGATTGGGATCTTATTGTTATTTTATAACAATTATAACACTTCCACAAAGATTTGGATAGACTCTCTGCAGCATCCAGAAATACCAGCATCCAAAAAGTGACTATAATAGGGATATTTTGCCATTCAAAATTGGAAAAAATAAAAGTAATCGGAAGTCATGGTATTAACTCCACATGGGACAGGGCCTGTGTCCAACTCGATTTGCTTACTTCCACCCCACCTCCTGGTACAGAGCCTGGCAGATAATAAGAGCTTAACTAATGCCCTTATTATTAATGATGAAAATAATAATAATAATGAAATGGAAATTCAATACCTCTTCCCCCTTCTTTTTATACTGTGAGTTCCATATGGGACAGGGACTGAGCCTGACCTGATAATCTTGAATCTACCTAGGGCTTGGTACATTGCTGGGCACATAGTGGGCATTTAACAAATGCCACCAAAATTATTATTATGCAGGGGTGGGGTTAGGACCCAGCTGGTTTCTCCACAGATTTTTGTCCTCTCTCTCCTTCCCCTGCCTTTTTAACTAGAGGAGTGTGGTTTGGCTTCACAGCCAAAGAGGCCATATGGGAGATTGACCAATAAGGTTTATTTTTCTACAGAAACGTTCTGGACACGTCACCCCCGTCCTCAAAAATCTTCAGTGGTTGCCTATCCATCTCCGTATCAAACAAACACTCCTCACTATTGACTTTAAAGCTCTCCATCACCTTGACCTTTCCTACCTCACTTCTCTTCTCTCCTTCTACATCCCAGCCCACACATTCTGCTCCTATGGTGTTAACATTCTCACTGCGCCTCTATCTCCCCCGTCTCGCCACCAATCCCCTGGCCCATGTCCTACCTCCCACCTGGAATGCTTCAATATGATCGATTGATTCACTTGATTGAATTGGGCCTCCCTCCTCAAATCCGCCAATCTCTCTTCCTCCTTTCAAAGCCCTACTAAAGGTGCACCCCCTCTACGAGGCCTTCCCAGACTAAGCCCCACTTTTCCTCAGCTCCCACTCCCTTCTGTGTCATCATGACTGGAGCAACTTTGCTCTTTCCCCCCTCTCCCTGCCCCTCAGCCCCTATGAATATATCTATAATTTTATTTATATATACTGATGTCTACTTATTGGTATTGATGTTTGCCCCTCGCCCCCCCAACACACAAACACACACACACACACACACACACACACAAACACACTCACTGTGAGCCTGTGGTGGGCAGGAATTGTCTCTCTTTACTGCTATATTGTATCTCCCAAGCTTTTGTTTTCTCCAGCCTAACCTTTTCCCCTCATGTAACATTTTCCCCTTGCCTAATCTTTTCGCGGTCTCAACTTTTTCCCCGGAGCCTAACCCTTTCGCCTAGCCTTAACATTTTCCCTATTCCAACCTTTTCCCCTAGCCTAACCTTTTCCCAAGGCCCAACCTTTTCCTCTAGCTTAACCTTTTCCCTCAGCTGAATTCTTTCTCCTAGTCTAAGATTTTCTCTTAACCTAACATTTATAACTAGCCTAACCTTTCCCCTTGCCAAAGTCTTCCCCTAGCCTAACCTTTTCCCCTAGCCCTAATTTTTCCCCTAGCCTAACCTTTTCCCCTAGGCTAACCATTTCCCCTGGCCTAACCTTTTCCCATAGCCGAACCTTTATCCTAGCCTAACCTTTTCCCCTTGCCAAACGTTTGCCTTGGCCTATCCTTTGCCCTGACCTAACCTTTTCCCAAGGCCTAAACTTTTCCCATGACCTAAGCTTTTCCCTTAGCCTAACTTTTTCCCCTACCCTAAACTTTTCCCCTAACCTAAACTTTTCCCTACCATAACCTTTTACCCTACCTTCAACTTTTCTCCTAGCCTAACCTTTTCCCCTAGGCTAACCATTTCCCATGGCCTAACATTCTTCCTTAGACGAAAAGTTTCCCCTAGCCTATCCTTTCTCTCTACCCTAAACTTCTCCCTGGCATAACCTTCTCCCTGACCTATCGTTTCCCCTGCCCTAACTTTTTCCCTTAGCCTGTTTCCCCTAATCTAACCATTTCCCTTGGCCTAACCTTTTTGCCTAGCCTATCCTTTTCTGCTAACCTAAACTTCTCCCTGGCAAAACCTTATCCCTGGCCTATCATTTTCCCTGGCCTAAACTTTTCCCTAGACTAACTTATTCCCCCAGCCTAACCTCTTCACCTAGCCTAATCTTTTCAGCTAGGCTAACCTTTTCCCCTAGCATTAACTTTTCCCCTGGCCTACCCTTTTCCCCTGTCCTACCCTTTTCCCCTGTCCTACCCTTTTCCCCTGGCCTACCCTGTCCCCCTGGCCTAACCTTTTCCCCTTGCTTAACCTTTTCCCCTGATGTAACCTCTTCCCCTGGCCCAACCTTTTCTAACGATTTCTGGCCTAACGATTTCCCTTAGCCTAACATTTTCCCTTAGCCTAACGATTTCCCATAGCCTAACATTTTCCCCTAGCCTAACCTCTTCTCCTGGCCTAACCTTTTTTCCATAACCTAACCTGACCCCTAGCCCAACCTTTTCCCCTAGCCTAACCTTTTCCCTGACCTAACCTTTTTGCCCAGCCTTAGCTATTCCTCTGTCCTAACTTTATCTCCTGGCCTATCCTGACTCCTAACCTGTTATCCTAGCCTAACCTTTTCCATTGGCCTAACCCTCTTCCTGGCCTAACCTTTTCCCCTAGCCTCACGCTTTTCTCTTGCCTAATATTTTCACCTAGCCTAACACTTTCCCCTAGCCTAACCTTTCCCCTAGTCTACTCTTTCTCCTAGCCTAACGTCTTCACCTAGCCTAACATTTTCTGCTAGCCTAAGTTTTACCCTGGCCTAAACGTTTCCCCAAGACTAAACTTTTCCCCTCGCCCAACTTTTTCCCCTGGCCTAACCTATTCCCTTCGTGTAATGTTTTCCCTTAACCCAACATTTTCACCTAGCCAAACTTTTCCCTTAGCCTAACCTTTTCCCCTATCCTTAACTTTTCCTCTGGCTTAACCTTTTCCCCTAGCCTAACCTTTCCCCTAGCCCAATATTTTTGCCTAGCTTAACCATTTACCTTGGCCTGTCCTTTTCCCTGACCTAACCCTTTAACCCAAACTTACTTTTTCCCTTGGCCCAACATTTTCCCTTGGCCTAACATTTTCCCCTGGCCTAACCTTTTCCTCTTGCCTAACCTTATCCCCTGGCCTAACCATTTTCTGTAGCCTAAGCATTTCCTGTAGCCTTACCATTTCTTGTTGCCTAACCTTTTCCCCTAGGCTATTTCCCATAGCCTAACCTTTTCCCCTAGCTTAACCTTTCCCCCTGGCCTAACCTTTTCCCGTGGCTAACCTCTTCCCCAGCCTTATCTTTTCCCCTAGCCTAAATCTCTCCCTTAGCCTAATCTTTCCTCCTAGCCTAACCTTTAACCCTAGCATAACCCTTTCCCTTAGCTTGAACTTTTCCCCTAACCTAACCTTTACAACCAGTCTAACCTTTTACCAAAGGCTTAACTTTCCCACTGGCCTAACCTGTCCCCTGGCCTAACCTATCCCCCTGACCTAACCTTTTCCCCTAGCATAACCTATTCCCCGACTTCAACTTTTCCCATGGCCTAACCTTTTCCTCTGGCCTATCCTTTTTCCTAGCCTAACCTTTCTCCTAACCTAAACTTTACACCTTGCCTAACCTTTTCCCATAGCCTAACCTTTCCCCTTGCCTAACTTTTTGTCCTAGCCTAAGGTTTTCTGGTAGCCTAACCTTTCCCATAGCTTAACCTTTCCTCTCGCTTAACCATGTCCTCTAGCCCATCCTTTTCCCCTAGCCTATCTTTTTTCTTAGCCTAAGCTTTCCCCCTGGCCTTTCCTTTTCCCTACCTTAACCTTTTCTCCTGGCCTAAGCTTTCCCATGACCTAAGCCTTTTCCCCTAGCCTAAACCTCTCCGCTAGCTTAATCTTTTCTCCTAGCCTAATCTTTTACCCTAGCCTAATCCTTTCCCCTGGCCTAGGTTTTTCCCCTAACCTAACCTTTACAGCTAGCCTAACCTGCTTTTCCCCTAACCTAACCTTTACACCTAGTCTAACCTTTTCCCGAAGGCTTAACCTTCCCCTTGCC
This sequence comes from Ornithorhynchus anatinus, assembly GCF_004115215.2. Lineage (NCBI taxonomy): Eukaryota > Metazoa > Chordata > Mammalia > Monotremata > Ornithorhynchidae > Ornithorhynchus > Ornithorhynchus anatinus. Next base: position 541,956 of record NW_024396702.1, on the reverse strand, counting down.
TAACCTTTCCCCCTGACCTAACCTTTTCCCCTAAAATAACCTATTCCCTGACTTCATCTTTTCCTATGGCCTAAACTTTTCCCTTGGCCTATCCTTTTCCCTAGTCTAACCTTTCTACTAACTTAAATTTTACAGCTTGCCTAACCTTTTCCCATAGCCTAACCTTTTCCCATAGCCTAACCTTTCCCCTTGCCTAACCTTTTGCCCTAACCTAACCTTTTCTGGTAGCCTAACCTTTTCCCATAGCCTAATATTTTCCCCTAGCATAACATTTTACCACTTAAACTTTTCCCCTCGCCTATACTTTGCCCCAAGCCTTAACTTTTGCCCTATTCTAACCTTTTCCCCTAGCCCAATCCCCAACCCGAGCCTAACCTTTCCCTTAATCTAACCATTTCCCATAGCCTAACCTTTTACCATAGCCTATCCCTTTACCCTAGCCAAACCTTTTCCCCTAACCTATACTATAGACCTTGCCTAACCTTTTCCCGTAGCCTAACTTTTCACCTCGACTAACTTTTTCCCCTTGCCTAAACTTTTCCCCTAGCGTAACCCTTTCATCTGGCCTCATCTTTTCCCCTGGCCTTAGCTTTGCCCCGGCCTAACCTTTTTCCATATCCTAACCTTTTCTCCTAGCCTAACATTTTCCCTAGCCTAACCGTTTCCCCAGCCTAACCTTATCCCATTACCTAACCATTTTTCCTTGCCTAACCTTTTCCTTTGGCCTATCCTTTCCCCTGGCCGAACCTTTGCCTGTGGCCTACCATTTTCCCCTAGCCTAGCCTTTTCCCTTAGCATAACCATTTCCCATAGCCTAACATTTTCACCTAGCCTAACGTTTTCCCCCGGCCTAGCATTTTCTCCTAGCCTAAACCTTTCCCCTGGCCTAACCTTTTCCCCTGGACTAAATCTTTCCCCTAGCCTAACCTTATCCCCTAGCCTAATCTTTTCCCCAACCTAAACTTTTCACCTTGCCTAACCTTTTCCCCTAACCTAACCTTGTCCTACTGCCTAACACTCTACCCTAGCCTAAGCTTTTCCCCCGGCCTAAACTTTTCCCCTAACCTAAACATTTCACCTGGCCTACCCTTTCCCCTAGCTTATCCATTTTCCATAGCCTAACCTCTTCCCTGGCCTAACCGTTTCCCTTAGCCTAAACATTTCCCGAAGACTAACCTTTTCCCCTAGCGTAACCTTTTCCCCTAACCTAATCTTTTGCCTTAGCCTAACCTTTTCCCCTAGTCTAATGTTTACCCCTAGCCTAACCTTTACCTAGACAAATTTCTCCCCTTGCCCAACCTTTTCCCCTAGTCTAACCTTTTCCAATGGCCTATGCTTTTCCCCAGCCTAACATTTTCCCTTAGCTTAATCTTTTCCCCTAACTTAAACTTTACACCTTGCCGAAACTTATCCCATAGCCTAACCTTTCCCCTCGCCTAACCTTTCCCCCTAGGCTAACCTTTTCCCTTGGCCTAAACTTTTCTTCTAGCATAACCTTTTCTCTGGCCTAACCTTTTCTCCAGTCTATCCTTTTCCCCTAGCCTAACCTTTTGCCTAAGCCTATTCTTTTACCCTAGCCTAACTTTTTACCCTAGCCTAACCTTATTCCCTAGCCTAAGTTTTTCCCTAAACCTAAACTTTATACCTAGCCTAAACTGCTTGTCCCCTAACCTAACCTGTACACCTAGCCTAACCATTTCCCAAAGGCCTACCTTTCCCCTGGCCTAACCTTTCCCTCTGACCTAACTTTTCCCCAGCATAACCTATTCCTCGACTTAAACTTTTCCCATGGCCTAAACATTTCCCCTGATCTATCACTTTTCCTAGCCTAACATATCCCTTAACCTAAACTTTACATCTTGCCTAACCTATGCCTTCCTGGCCTGGCCCCGAAGGTTTTGGCTTGCAGGTTGGACCCCTCCCCGCTTTTGCCTTCTAGGCCCAGGTCCCAAGCCCGTCTCGTGCCAGGCTTAGCCCTCCCTGCATTCAACTTCTCGGCCTGGCCTCGAAGACTTTGCAATCCAGGTTTGCACCGCCCCCTCCCGCCCAGTCTTTGCCTTCCCAGCCTGGCCCCAAACCCTTCTCATAACAGGTTTGGTCCCCCTGCCTATGCCTTCCAAGGCTGGTCCCGAACTCTTCTCGTACCAGGTTGGGTTCCCCGACCTTGGTCTTCCAGGCCTGGCCCTGAACCCTTCTCGTTCCAGGTTGGGCCCCTGCACCTTTGCCTTCCAGGTCTGGCCCCAAGCACTTCTCTTTCCAGGTTTGCCACGGGCCCCCGCCCCCGGGGTTTGTTTTCCAGGTTTGGCACCAAACCCTTCTTGTTCCAGGTTGGACGCCCCACCCCCCCAACCCACTGCCTTCCAGACCTGGCCCCTAAGCCTTCGCGCTCCAGGTTTGCCCCCTGCCCACCGCCTTTGCCTTCCAGGCCTGGACCCGAAGGCTTCTCATTCCAGGTTTGGTCCCTCCCCCTTTGGCCTTCCAGGCGTGGCCCCAAACCCTTCTCGTACCAAGTTGGGCCCTCCTTCCTTTGCCTTTCAGGTTTGGCCCCACCGCCTTTGCCTTCCAGGTTGCTCCGCTCGCCCCGGCCCTGACCTTTGCCTTCCAGGCCTAGTCCCAAACATTTCTCGTTCCATGTTTGCCCCCCACCCCCAACCTTTGCCTTCCCGGCATAGCCCCCCGCCTTTGCCTTCCAAGCCTGCCCTGAACCCTTCTTGTTCATGGTTGGGCCCTCCTACTTTTGCCTTCCCGGCCTGGGCCCGAGCCCTTCTCGTTCCACGTTGAGCCTACCCACCTTTGCCTTGCAGGTTGGGCCACCCTGACTTTGCTTTCCAGGTTGGGCCTCCCCACCTTGGCCTTCCAGGCCTTACCCCGAAGCCTACTCGTTCCAGGTTGGGCCCCTCCATCTTTGAGTTCCCGGCCTGGGCTCTCCACCTTTGCTTTCCAGGCCTGGCTATTAACCTTTCTCATTCCAGGTTGGGCCCCCACTCCTTTGCCTTCCAGACCTGGCCCTGAACACTTCCCTTTCCAGGTTTGGCCCCCCACCTTTGCCTTCCAGGTTTGGCCCCAAGCCCTTCTTGTTCCAGGTTGCCTCCCCACCCCCCGCACCACTTTTACATTCTCGGCCTGGCCCCCCGCCTTTGCCTTCCAGGACTTTGCTCCAAACCCTTCTCGTTTGAGGTTGGGCCTCCCCACCTTTGCCTTCCCATTCTGGCCCCAAACTCTTCACTTTCCTTTTTGGGAGCCCCAGCCTTTGCCTTCCAAATTTGCCCCCCTATCATTTGCCTTGAAGGCCTGAACCTGAACCCTTTTCTTTCCTGACTTGCCCCCCCCACACACACCCCTACCCCAGCCTTTGCCTTGCAGGTTTGGCCCCGAAATATATTCATTCCAGTTTTACCCCCGCAGACTTTGCCTTGCAGGTTTTGCCCCAAACACTTTTCGTTCCAGTTTTGCCCTCCCATCCTTTGCTTTTCACATTTGGTCCCAAATGCTTTTCATTCCAGTTTGGGCCCCCTAACATTTGCCTTGCAGGTTTGGCCCTGAATCCGTCTCACTCTATTTTAGGAAACCCTGCTTTTGCTTTCCAGGAGTGTCCCTGAACCCTTTTCATTCCATTATGGGCCCACTAGCCTTTGCAGGCCTGGACCTGAACCCTTCTCATTCCAGTTTGGGCCCCCCCTCCTTTGCCTCCCAGATTTGCACCACAGCCTTTGCCTTGCAGGCCTGTTCCCAAACACTTTTCGTTCCAGTTTGGCTCCCCAAGTTTTTGTCTTCCAATTTTGCCCCCTCCCGTCTTGCAGGTTTGGCCCTGAATCCTTTTTGTGCCAGTTTTACCCCCCAGCCTTTGCCTTGCAGGTTTGGCCCCAAACCCTTTTAGTTTCACTTTGGGCCCCCCACCCTATGCCTTGCAGGATTGGCCCCGAACACTTTTCTTTCCAGTTTCGACCCACCAGCCTTTGTCTTGCAGGTTTGGCCCTGAATCATTTTCGTTCCTGTTTGGGACCCACAGGCTTTGCCTTGCAGGCTTGGGTCCTGCAGCTTTTGCCTTGCACGTTTGGCCCTGAACCTGTTTCGTTTCCATTTAGATCTTGCAGCCTTTGCCTTGAAGGTCTGGACCTGAACGCTTTTGGTACCAGCTTGGTCTCCCCAGAGTTGGCCTTGCAGGTAATGCCCCAAACACTTTTGGTTCCAGTTTGGGCCCCCTAGAGTTTGCCATGCAGGTTTGGCCCCGATCCCTTTTCATTCAGGTTTGGACCCCTCAGGCTTTGCCTTGCAGGTTTGACCCGGAATCCTTTTCGTTCCACTTTGGGTCCCATAGACTTTGCCTTTTGCAGGTTGGGCCCGGAACTCTTTTGATTCCACTTTGGGCCCTGCAGCCTATGCCCTGCAGGTTTGCCCCGCCCCCCATCCTTTGTCTTGCAGCTTTGGCCCCGAACACTTTGGTTCCAGTTTGAATCCCGCAACCTTTGCCTTGCAGGTTTGGACCCGAACCCATTTTGTTTCACTTGGGTTCTCGCCTTTGCTTTGCAAGTTGGCCTGGAACCCTTCTGGTACCAGTTTGGCCACCCCAGAGTTTTGCCTTGCAGGTTTGGTCCTGGACGTTTTTGGTACCTGTTTGGACCCCACAGAGTTTGGGTTCCAGGTTTGGCCCCGAAACCTTTTCGTTCAGGTTTTGGCCCCGCAGCCTTTACCTTGCAGGTTTGGTCTGGAACCCTTTAGGTTCCACTTTGGGCCCCCTAGATTTTGCCTTGCAGGATTGGCTCCTAAACGATTTCATTTCATATTGGGTCCCACAGCCTTTATCTTTCAGGTTTGGCCCGAATCCTTTTCCTTCAAGTTTGGGTCCCGCAGACTTTGACTTGCAGGTTAGACCTGCCGGTCTCACCTTTATAACATCACTAAGATCCTCCCTTTCCTCTCCACCCAAATGGCTATCTTACTGGTACAAGCTCTCATAATATACCGGCTGGATTATTGTGTCAGCCTTCTCTCTGATCTCCCTTCCTCCTGTCTCTCCAGTCTATTCTTCATTCTGCTGCCCGGCTCATCTTCCTGCAGAAACGCTCTGGGCATGTCACTCCCCTTCTTAAAAACCTTCAGTGGTTGCCTATCAACCTCTGTACGAAACACAAACTTCTCACTCTAGGTTACAAGGCTCTCCATCAACTTGCCCCCTCCTACCTCTCCTCCCTTCTCTCTTTATACTGCCCACCCCATAGGCTCCGCTCCTCTGCTGCCCACCTCCTCACCGTCCCCAGTTCTCACCTATCCCACCGTCGACTCCTGGCCCACATCCTTCCGCTGTCCTGGAATGCCCTTCCTCCTCACCTCCACCAAACTAACTCTCTTCCCCTCTTCAAAGTCTTCCTGAGGGATCACCTCCTCGAAGAGGCCTTCCCAGACTGAGCTTCCCCTTTTCCCTCTACTCCCTCTGCTGCCTCTCTGCCCCCCCTTTCACCTCTCCCCAGCTAAGCCCCCTTTCCCCCTCTTTCCCTCTGCTCCTCCCACTCTCCCTTCCCCTCCCCTCAGCACTGTGCTTGTCTGCTCATTTGTATATATTTTCATTACCCTATTCATTTTGTTAATGAGATGTACATCCATTTGATTCTATTTATTGCTATTGTTTTTATCTGTCTGTCTCCCCCGATTAGATTGTAAACCCGTCAATGGGCAGGGATTGTCTCTGTTGCTGAATTATACATTCCAAGTGCTTAGTACAGTGCTCTGCACATAGTAAGTGCAAACTAAGTACTACTGAATGAGTGAATGAATGAAAGATTGAGCCTGGATCCCTTTTGTTTCCACACTGGGCCTCGCAGCCTTTGCTTTGCAGGTTTGGCTCCACAGCCTTTGCCTTGCAGCTTTGGCCCGAACCCTTTTGGTTCCAGTTTGGGCCCTGCAAGCCTTTGCCTTGCAAATTTGGCCCCAAACGCTTTTGGTTCCAGTGTGGGTCAACTATAGCTTGCCTTGCAGGTTTGGTCCTGAACACTTTTCTTTCAGGTTTGGGCCCTTCAACCTTTGCCTTGCAGGTTTGACCCCCAGCGCTTTTGTTCCAGGTTCGCCCCCACAGAGTTTGCCGTGCAAGTTTTGCTGCATCCTGTTTCGTTTCACTTTGGGTCTCACAGCCTTTGCCTTGCAGGTTGGTCCGGAACCCGTCTGGTACCAGTTTAGCCACCCCAGAGTTGGCCTCACAGGTTTGGTCCTAAGCCCTTTTGGTACCAGTTTGGTCCCCCTAGAGTTTGGGTTGCAGGTTTGGCCCTGAACCCTTTTGGTTACCGTTTGGGCCAGGTAGTCTTTGCCTCGCAGTTTTGGGCCCGAACCCGCTTCGTTCCAGTTTGGGCCCCTCAGTCTTTGCCTTGCAGGTTTGCTCCCCTTGCCTTTGTTTTGCAGTTTGGCCCTGAACGCTTTTGATTCCACTTTGTGGCCCGTAGCCTTTGCCTTGCAGGTTTGGCCACGAACACTTTTCGTTCAGGTTTGGGCCCTGCAGCCTTTGATTTGCATTTTTGTACCCCCAGCCTTTGGTTTGCAGGGTTTTCCCCGAACAATTTTGGTTCCAGTTTGGGACCCACAACCTTTGCATAGCAGGTTTGTCCTCCCAGCCTTTGCCTTGCAGGTTTGGCCCCGAACCCTTTTGGTTCCAGTTTAGGCCCCACAGCCTTTGCCTTGCTGATTTGCCTCCCTAGCCTTTGCCTTGCAGCTTTGGCCCTGAACTCTTTTTGTTCCAGTTTGGGCCAGGCAGCATTTGCCTTGCAGGTTTGTCCCTGAACCCTTTTCATTCAGGTTTGGGCCAGGCAGCTTTTGCCTTGAAGGTTTGGCCCCAAACCCATTTCATTCCAGTTTGGGTCCCGCAGACTCTGCCTTGCAGGTTAGGCTCGGAACAATCTTCGTTCCAGTTTGGGTCCCGCTAACTTTGTCTTGCAGATTTGGTCCCGAACCCTTTTGGTTCCAGGTTGGGCCCCACAGCCTTTGCCTTGCAGGTTTGGCCCTGAACCCTTTTGGTTCTAATTTGGGGCCCCTAGAGTTTGCCTTGCAGGCTTGGCCCCCGACCCTCGTTGTTTAGGTTTGGGTTCCACAGTCTTTGCTTTGCCGGTTTGGCCCAAAACCCTTTTTGTTCCATTCTGGGCCCCGCAGCCTTTGCCTTGCAGGTTTGGCTCCGAACGCTTCTGGTTCAAATTTGGACCCCCTAGAGTTTGCCTTGCAGGCTTGGCCCTGAACCCTTGTAGTTTAGGTTTCAGTTTGTGCCCCCTAGAGTTTGCTTAGCAAGTTTGGCCCCTAAAACATTTTTTTCAGGTTTGGGCACCGCAGCCTTTGCCTTGCCAGTTGGGCCCCAAACCCTTCTCGTTCCAGTTTGGGTCAGGCAGACTTTGCCTTGCAGGTTTGGCCCCGAACCTTTCCTGTTCCAGTTTGGGCCCCGCAGCTTTTGCCTTGCAGTTCCGCCCCCGCCCCCCGCCACCCCCTTCGCCAGCCTTTGCATTGTAGGTTTGGCCCTGGACCCTTTTCATTTCAGTTTGGGTCCTGCAGCCTTTACGTTGAAGGTCTGCACCCAAACCCTTTTGGTACCAGCTTGGCACTCGCAGAGTTTGCCTTGCAGGTAATGCCCCTAACTGTTTTGATTCCAGTTTGGGCCCCCTAGAGTTTACCTTGCCGGTTTGCCCCCAGGCCTTTGCCTTGTAGGTTGGGCCCGCAACACTGTTGGTTCCAGTTTGGGCCCTATAGCCTTTCCCTTGCAGGTTTGGCCCCAGACACTTTTGTTTCCAGTTTGGGCCCCCTAGAGCTTGCCTTGCCGGTTTGGCCCCAAACCATTTTTGTTCCAGTTTGGGCCAGGCAACACTTGCTTTGCAGGTTTGGCCCTGAACCCTTTTCATTCCAGTATGGGGCCCACAGCTTTTGCTTGCAGGTTTGGCCCCGAACGTTTTTGGTTCCTGTATGGGGCCCGAAGCCTTTGTCTTGCAGGTTGGGTCCCCAAACACTTATGGTTCCAGTTTGGGCACCCTAGACTTTGCCCTGCTGGTTTGGCCCCAAACATCTTTGGTACCAGTTTGGCACCCCATAGATTTTACCTGCAGGTTTGGCACGAACACTTTTGGTTCCAGTTTGGGCCCCCTAGAGGTTTTCTTGCATATTTAGCCCCGAACCTTTTCCGTTCAGGTTTGGCTCTGAACCTTTTTGGTTCCAATTTGGACCCCACAGCCTTTGTCTGGCAGGTTTGCCACCCCCAGCCTTTGCCTTGCAGGTTTGCCTGTTTGCCTGCCAAAGTCTGCCTGGCCCAAACTGAACGAGAAGGGTTTGGGGCCCAACCTGCAAGGCAAAGGCTGGGGGACCCAAACTGGAACAAAAAGGGTTCAGGACCAAACCAGCAAGGCAAAGTCTGTGGTACCCAAACTGAAACTAAATGACTTCGGGGCCAATCTTGCAAGGCAAAGGCTGTGGGACCCAAACTGGAACGAAAAGCATTTGGGCCCAATCTGCAAGGCAAAGCCTGCGGAGCCCAAACCTGAACCAAAAGGTTCGAGGCCAAACCAGCAAGGCAAACTCTAGGGGGCCCACACTGGAACCAAAAGGGTTCAGGGCAAAACCTGCAAGGCAATGTTTGTGGGATGCAAACTCGAATGAGAAATGTTCGAGGCCAAACCTGGAAGGCAAAGGCTGCAGGGCCCAAACTGGAACCAAAAGCGTTTGGGGCCCAATCTGCAAGGCAAAGGCTGAGGGACCAAAACTGGAACCAACAGCGTTCCAGGCCCAACCTGCATGGCAAAGACTGCAGGACACAAACTGGAATGAGAAGAGTTAGGGGGCCAAAGCTGCAAGGCAAAGGATGGTGGGGGGGCAAACCTGCACGAGAAAAGCAGGGTGGCCAAACTGGAACGAGAAGAGTTAGGGACCAAAGTTGCAAGGCAAAGTATGGTGGTGGTGGTTGGGGAGGCAAACCTGCATGAGAAAAGCAGCGCGGCCAAACTGGAACAAAAAGCATTCGAGGCCCAAGCTGCAAGGCAAGAGCAGGGGGTCCAAACTGGAAGGAAAAGCATTCAGGACCAAACCTGCAAGGCAAAAGTGGGGAGGCCCAAATTGGAACAAAAGGGGTTCAGGGCCAAACCTGCAAGGTAAGAGCAGGGGAGCCCAATCTGGAACGAAAAGGGATTGGGGACAAACCTGCAAGGTAAAAGCTGGGGGTGCCCAAACTGGAATGAAAATGGTTCTGGGCCCAACCTGCAAGGCAAAAGCTGGGGGTGCCCAAACTGGAATGAAAATGGTTCTGGGCCCAACCTGCAAGGCAAAGACTGCAGGCCCAAACTGGAACGAAAAGGGTTGTGGGCCAAACCTTCAAGGGGAAAGTGTGTGTGTGTGTGTATGTGTGGAGGGGAAAAACTGGAAGGCAAAAACTGGGGGACGCAAACTCGAACAAAAAGTGTTCGGGGCAAAGTCTGCAAGGCAAAGGTTGGGTGGGCAAATCTGGGGGGCAAAGGCTCCGGAGCCCAAACTAGAAAGAAAAGTGTTCGGCACCAAACCTGCTTTGCAAAGTCTGGGGGGGGCCCAAACTGGAATGAAAAGGGTTCTGGGCCCAACCTGCAAGACAAAGGCTGGAGGGGGCAAACCTGCAAGGCAAAAGCTGCGGAGCCTAAAATTGGAACCAAAAGGATTCGGGGCCAAACCTGCAAGGCAAAAGCTGCAGGGTCCAAACTGGAACGACAAGGGCTCGGGGCCAAGCTTGCAAGGCAAACAGGAATGAAAAGGGTTGGGGGCCAAACCTGCAAAACACAGACTGGGGGTACAAAATTGGAAGGCAAAAGCCAGGGGACCCAAACTGGAACAAAAAGTGTTCTGGAACAGGCCTGCAAGGCTAAGGCTGGGGTGCGGGGTCAATTCTGGAAGGCAAAGGCGGGGTCTCCAACCTCAAACGAGAAGGATTTGGGGCCAGACCGGGAAGGCAAAGGCAGGGGCCAGGCCAGGAAGGCAAAAGCAGGAAGTGGGGGGCCCTGGAATGAAAAGGGTTCAGGGCTAGGCCTGGAAGGCAAAGGTGGGAGTGCCCAAACTGGAAGGCAAAGGCGGGGGGGAATACTTGGAAGGCAAAGGCAGGAGGGCCCAACCTGGTACAAGAATTGTTCGGGACCAGTGCTGGAAGGCAAAGGCAGAAGGGGCCCAACCTGGAACGAGAAGGGTTCAGGGCCAGGCCTGGAAGGTAAATGCGGAGGAGGGGGGCAACCTGAAACGAGAAATCTTCGGGGACAGGCCTCGAAGGTGAAGGCTGGGAGGGCCAAACCTGGAAAGAGAAGGCTTCGGGGCCAGACTGGGAAGGCAAAGGAGGTTGCCGGGGGGGAGGGGGTCACACCTGTAATGCGGAGGCTTCGGGGCCAGGCCTGGATGGCAAAGGCAGCAGTGCCAAACCTGGAACAAGAAGGGTTCGGGGACACACCTGGAAAGCAAAGGCTGGGGGCCCCAACCTGGAACAATAAGGGTTTGGGGCCAGGCCAGGAAGGGAAAGATGCGGGGGGGGCAAACTGGAACGAGAAGGGCTCAGAGCCAGGCCTGGAAGGCAAAGGCTGGGGGCCCAATCTGGAAAGCAAATCCTTCCGGGCCAAGCATGGAAAGCGTAGGTGGCGGTGCCAAACATGGAACAAGAAGGCTTCGGGCCCAGCTGGGAAGGCAGAGGCAGTAGCGGGGGACACACCTGCAATGCGACGGCTTTGAGGCCAGGCAGGGATGGCAAAGGCTGGGGAGCCAAAAATGAAACACGAAGGGTTTGGAGCCAAACCTGGAAGGCAAAGGCCGAGGGTTGAGGGGCGGCAAACCTGGAAAGAGAAGTGCTTGTGGCCAGGCCTGGAAGGCAAAGGTATGGGGACCCAACCTGAAACGAGAAAGGTTTGGGGCCAGGCTTGGAAGGCAAAGGCGGAGGGGCCAGGCCGTGAACTCAAAGGCACAGGAGCCCAACCTAGAACGAGAAGTGTTCGGGGTCAGGCCTGGAAGGCAAAGGCGATGGAGCCCTAACCTCGAACAAGAAGGGTTTGGGGCCAGGCCTGGAAGGCAAAGGCCAGGCCAGCAAGGCAACAGCAGGGGGTGGGGTTGGGGGGTAAACTGGAATGAGAAGGGTTTGGGGCTAGGCCTGGAATGAAAAGGAGGGGGGCGTCCAAATTGGGAGGCAAAGGCTGGGGGGCCAAACCTGGAACGCAAGGCTTCAGGGCCAGGCTGGGAAGGCAAAGGCTGGTGTGTGTGTGGTTGGGAGGTGGGCGCTGGTGGGGGGTGGCAAACCTGGAACGCGAAGGCTTCAGGGCCATGCTGGGAAGGCAAAGGCTGGTGTGTGCGTGTTGGCGGGGGTGCGCTGATGGGGGGAAAACCTGGAACGCGAAGGCTTCGGGGCCATGCCAGGAAGTCAAAGACAGGGGGTCCAAACCTGGAACGAGAAGGGCTCGGGGCCTAGGCCTGGAAGGCAAAGAGGGGGAGGGGGTCCAACCTGCAAGGCAAAGGGGGGTGGGCCAAACATGGATTGCAAAGACATCGGTTCCAGGCCAGGAAGGCATACGTTAGGCAAGATGTAAAGTTTAGTTTAGGGGATATGTTAGGCTAAGAAAAGGGATAGGCTAGGGGAAAAGGTTAGGCCAAGGGAAAGGTTTAAGTCGGGGAATAGGTTAGTAGGCCAGGGGTAAAGGTTAGCCAGGAGGAAAGGTTAGGCCAGGGGAAAGGTAAGGCTTTGGGAAAAGGTTAGGCTAGGTGTAAAGGGTAGGTTAGGGGAAAAGCAGGTTAAACTAGGTGTAAAGGTTTGGGACCAAACCTGGAAAGCAAAGGCAGAGGAACCCAACCTGGAACGAGAAGGTTTCGGGCCAGGCTGGGAAGGCAAAGGCAGGGGACCCAAACTGGAACGCGAAGTCTTCATGGCCAGGCCTGAAAGGCAAAGGCCTGGGCGTCCAACCTGGAATGAGAAGGGTTCTGGGCCAGGCCGGGAAGGCAAAGGTGGGGGCCCAAGCTGGAATGAGAAGGATCCGGGGCCAGTCCTGGAAGGTGAAGGCATGGGGGCCCAACCTGGAAAGCCAAGGGAGGGTGGCCCAACCTGCAAGGCAAAGGCCGGGAGGCCCAACCTCGAACGAGAAGGGTTTGGGGCCAGGCCTGGAAATCCAAGCTGGGGGGGCCAGGCCGGAAAGGCAAAAGCAGGGGGGCCAAACCTGGAACGAGAAGGGTTCGGGGCTAGGCCTGGAAGGCAAAGGTTGGGGGGGTCCAAACTGGATGGCAAAGATGCGGGGGGGGGAACCTGGAAGGCAAAGGCAGCAAGGCCCAACTTGGTAAGAGAAGGGTTCAGGACCAGGCCTGGACAGCATAGGCTGGGGGACCAAACCTTGAACGAGTAGGGTTCTGGGCCAGGCCGGGAAGGCAAAGTCTGGGGGGGGGCAACCTGGAACGGCAAGTGTTCGGGGCCAGGTCGGGAAGGCAAAGGAGGGGGGCCCAAACTGGAATGATAAGGGTTCGGGGCCAGGCCAGGAAGGAAAAGGAGCAGGACGTCCAACCTGGAAGGCAAAGGCTGGGGGGCCAAACTTGGAACGCAAAGGCTTCGGGGCCAGGTTGGAAAGGTAAAGGCTATGGGGGAGCAAACCTGGAACGTGAAGGCTTCGGGGCCAGGCTGAGAAGTCAAATGTGGGGAGGGCCAAACCTGATATGAGAAGGGCTCGGGGACTGGGCCTGGAAGGCCCAGGTGGGGAGGGGTCCAAACTGCAAGGCAAAGGCGGGTGGGCCAAACCTGGAAAGCAAAGATCTCGGGGCCAGGCCAGGAAGGCATAGCTTAGGCAAGATGTAAAGTTTAGGATAAGGGATATGTTAGGTTAGGGAAAGGGATAGACCAGGGGAAAGGTTTAGGCCATGGGAAAAGTTTAAGTCAGGGAATAGGTTATGCTAGGGGAAAAGTTAGGCCAGGGGAAAGGTTAGGCCAGGGGACAGGTAAGCCTTCGGGAAAAGGGTAGGCTAGGTGTAAAGGTTAGGATAGGGGAAAAGCAGGATTGGCTAGGTGTAAAGTTTAGCTTCAGGGAAAAGCTTAGTCTAGTGGATAGGGTTAGGCTAGGGTAAAAGGTTAGGCTATGGGAAAAGATTAGGCTCAGGGAAAAGGTTAGGCCAGAGAAAAGGTTAGGCCAGAGAAAAGTTCAGGCCAGGGAAAAGCTTAGGTCATGGGAAAGGTTAGGCTACGGGATAAGTTTTGGCAAGGTATAAACTTTAAGTTAGGGGGAAAGATTTGCTGAAAACATTAGGCTAAGGAAAATTGTTAGGCCAGGGGAAACGGATAGGCCATTGGAAAAGGTTAGACTAGGGGAAAAGGTTGGGCAAGGGGAAAGATTTGGCTAGGGAAAGGTTAGGCTACGGGTAAACATTAGGCTAAAGGAAAAGGTTAGGCTAGGGGAAAAGGTTATGCCAGGTAAAAATTTTAGGTTAGGGGAAAAGGTTAGGCTAGGGAAAAAGGTTAGGCTACGGAAAAATGTTAGTCTAGGGGAAATGTTTAGGCTAGGGGAAAGGTTAGGCCAGGGAAGAGGTTAGGCTATGGAAAATGGATAAGCTAGGGGAAAGGGTTAGGCCAGGTGAAAAGTTTAGGTTAGGGGAAAAGGTTAGGCTAGGAGATAAGGTTAGGTGGGGGAAATGTTTAGTCCAGGAGAAAAGGTTAGGTCAGGGAAAAGGTTAGTCCAGGGGAAAAGGTTAGGTCAGGGGAAAAGGCTAGGCCAGGGGAAAACGTTTGGCTAGGTGAGGATGTTAGTCTATGGGAAATTGTAAGCCCGTCAAACGGGAGGGACTGTCTCTATCTGTTGCCGATTTGTTCATTCCAAGCGCTTAGTACAGTGCTCTGCACATAGTAAGCGCTCAATAAATACTATTGAATGAATGAAAGGTTGGGCCAGGGGAAAAGGTTAAGCCAGGGGAAAGGGTTAGGCCAGGGGAAAAGGTTAGGCAAAGGAAAAGGCATAGGCTAGGTGAAGGGTTTAGAATAGGGGAAACTGTTAGTCTAGGAGTATAGATAAGCCGAGGGTAAAAGGTTAGATCATGAGAAAAGGTTAGGGTCAAGGAAAGATTAGGCCTTGAGAAAAGCTTAGGCCAGGGAAGGGGATAGGCCAAGGGAAAAGTGTAGGCTCAGGGAAAAGTTTAGGCCAGGAGATAAGGTTAGGCCTTGGGAAACGGTTAGGTCAGGGGAAAAGGTTAGGCTAGGGGAAAGGTTAGGCCAGGGAAAAGGTTAGACTAAGGGAAATGGTTAAGCTTGGGGGAAAAGGTTAGGCCAGGGGAAACATTAGGCGAGGGAAAAGTTGGGCTATGGGAAAAGATTAGGCTGGGGGAAATGGTTAGGCTAGGGGAAAAGTTAAGACTAGGGGTAAAGGTTTGACGAGGGAAAGAGGTGAGGCTAGGGGAAAAGGTCAGGCTAGGGGAAAAATTTAGGCCAGGGGAAAAGGTTAGGCTTGGAGAAAGGTTAGGCCGGGAAGAAGCTTAGGCCAGGAGAAAGGGTTAGGCCAGGGGAAATCTTTATGGCCGGGGAAAAGGTTAGGCTAGGGGAAAAGGTTATTTCAGGGAAAAGGATAGGCCAAGGGAAAAGGTTCGTCTACGAAAAAATGTTAGGCTAGGGGAAATAATAATGTTGGTATTGGTTAATCACTTACTATGTGCAGAGCACTGTTCTAAGCGCTGGGGGAGATACAGGGTAATCAAGTCGTCCCACGTGAGGCTCACAGTTAATCCCCATTTTACAGATGAGGTAACTGAGGCACAGAGAAGTTAAGTGACTTGCCCACAGTCACACAGCTGACAAGTGGCAGAGCCGGGAGTCGAACTCATGACCTCTGACTCCGAAGCCCAGGCTCTTTCCACTGAGCCTGTTAGGCTAGGGGTCAGGTTAAGCTATGGGAAAAGATTAGTCCATGGGAAGAGGTTAGGCTAAGGGAAAAGGGTAGGCCAGGGCAAAATGTTAGGCCAGGGGAAAAGGTTAGGCTAGGTAAAAAGGTTAGGCTAGTGCGAAGGTAAGGCTAGGGGAAAAGGTTAGGCCAAGGGAAAAGGATAGGCTAAGCAAAAATGTTAGGCTGGTGATAGATTAGTATAGGGGTAAAGGTTAGGTCTGGCAAAAACATTAGGCTAAGGGGAAAGGTTAGGCTGGGGAAAATTTGGGCCAGGTGGAAAGGTGAGGTCAGGGGCAAGGTTTAGGCACGGGGAAAAGGTTAGGCAGGGGGAAAAGGTTAGGCAGGGGGTAAAGGTTAGGCTAGGGGAATAAGTAAGGAAAGGGGGAAAGTTAGGCTAGGGGAAAGGTTTGGGCTAGGGGAAAACGTTAGGCCAGGGAGAAGGTTAGGCCAGCGGTTAGGTCAGTGGAAAGGATAGGCCAAGGGAGAAGGTTAGGCTAGGTGAAGAGGTTAAGCTAAGATAAAGGTTAGGGTAGGGGTCAGGTTATTCTATGGGAAAAGGTTATGCAAGTGGAATATTTTAGGGTAGAGGAAAAGGTCTGGAGAGAGGAAAGGTTATGCTAGGGGAAAACGTTAGGCTAGGGGAAAAGGTTAGGCCAGGGAGAAGGTTATGTCAGGGGAAAAGATTAGGTCTGGGGAATCGATAGGCCAAGGGAAAAGATTAGGTTAGGGGAAAAGGTAAGGCCAGGTTAAAGGTTGGGCTAGGGGCCTAGTTAGGCTAGGGGAAAATGTTAGGTGAGGGGAAATGTTTAGTTGAGGGGAAAGGTTAAGGTTAGGGGGAAAGGTTAGGCTGGGGAAAAAGGTTAGGCTGGGGAACAGGTCAGGCCAGGGGAAAAGGTTAGGCCAGGGAAAAGGATAGGCCAAGGGAAAAGGTTAGTCTAGGAAAAAATGTTAGACTCTGGGAAAGGTTAGGCTAGGGGTCAGGAAAAGGTTAGGCCAAGGGAAGAGGTTAGGCTAGGGGAAAAAGGTAGGCTAGAGGAAAGGTTTGGGCTAAGGGAAAAGGTTAGAAGAGGGAAAAATGTTAGGCTAGGGGAAAAGGTTAGGCCAAGGGAAAGGGTTAGGTTAGGGAAAAGGACAGGCTAGGGAAAAACATCAGGGTATGGCAAAGGTAAGGTTAGGGGAAATGGTTAGGCCAGGGGAAAAGGTTAGGCCTAAGGAAAAGTTTAGGCCTAAGGAAACGTTTAGGCTGACAGAAAAGGTGAAAAGGTGAGGCCAGGGGAAAAGGTGAGACCAGGGGAAAAGTTTAGGCTGGCTTAAAGGGTTAGGTCAGGGAAAAGGACAAGGCAAGGTAAAAATTTAGACTAGGCAAAAACATTAGGCTAAGGGAAAGGTTAGGCTAGGGGAAAAGGAGAAGGCAGAGGAAAATTTAATGATAGCGGAAAAGGTTAGGCTCGGGGAAAAGGTTTGGCTAGGGGAAAAGGTTAGGCTAGAGGAATAGGTTAGGCCGGGGGAAAAGTAAGGTGAGGGGAAAAGTTTAAGCTGGGGAAAAGTTTAGGCCAGGGTGAAGTTTAGGGTAATAGAAAATGTTAGGCTAGGTAAAGAGGTTAGGCTAGGGAAAAGAGTAGTCTAGGGGAAAGGATAGGCTAGGGGAAAACGTTAGGCTATTTGAAAATCTTAGGCGAGGGGAAAGCGTTAGGCTAGGGGAAAAGATTATGCCAGGAAGAAGGTTAAGCCATGGGAAAAGGTTAGACCAAGGGAAAAGGTTAGGCTAGGATAAAGGTTAGGTAAGGGGTCAGGTTAGGCCAGGGGATTAGGTTAGGACAGGGGAAGAGGTAAGGCTGGGGGAAAAGGTTAGGTCAGGGAAAAGGTTAGCCTAGGGGAAAAGATTAGGCTAGGGGTCAGGTTAGACTACGGGAAAAGGTTAGGCCAGGAGAAGAGGTTAGGCTATGGGAAAATGTTAGCCTAGGGGAAAACGTTAGGCTAAGGGTTTGGGCCAGGGGAAAAGGGTAGGCTAGGGGAAAACTTAATGCTAGGGGAAAAGGGAGGTTAGGCTATGGGAAAATGTTAGGCTAGGGGAAAACGTTAGGCTAAGGGAAAAGTTTGAGCCAGGGGAAAAGGTTAGGCCAGGAGAAAAGGTTAGGCCAGGGGAAAAAGTTAGGCCAGGGAGAAGGTTAGGCTAGCTGAAAAGGTTAGGCTAGGGGAAACGGTTAGGTTAAGGGAAAAGGTTAGGACTGGGGAAAAGGGGAGGCCACGGGAAGAAGTTAGGCCATGGGAAAAGGTTAGGCCAGGGTCAGGTTAATGGAAAAGGTTAGGCTAGGGGAAGAACTTAGGCAAAAGAAAAATGTTAGGCCAGGGGAAAAGTTTAGGTGAGGGGAATAGTTTAGGCTAGGGGAAAAGATTAGACCAGGGGAATAGGTTAGGCCAGGGGAATAGGTAAAGCTAAGGGAAAAGGTTAGGCTAAGGGAAAAAGTTAGGCAAGGGGAAAAAAGTTAGGCTAGGGGAAGAGGTTAGTCTAAGGGAAATGGTTAGGCCAGGGGAATAGGTTAGTCTAGGGAAAAGGTTAGGTTCGGGGAAAAGGTTAGGCTAGGGGAAAAGGTTAGGCTAAGGAAAAGGTTAGGTTCAGGGAAAAGGTTAGGCTAGGGGAAAAGGTTAGGCTAAGGGAAAAGGTTAGGCCTAGGAAAAGGATAGGTCAGGGGAAAGGATAGGTTATGCCAGGGAGAGGTTTAGCGTAGCGAAAAAGGATAGGCTAGGCGAAAAGTTTTGGCTATGGGAAATGGTTTGGCTAGGGGAGACTGTTAGGCTAAGGAAAAAAGTTAGGCCAGGGAAAAAGGTTAAGCCACGGGAAAAGGATATGCTATGTGAAAAGGGAGGCGAGGGGAAAAGGTTAGGAGATTGGCAAATGTTAGGTTAGGGGCAAAGTTTAGGGGGAAAGCATCTCTAGCACGAAGGTCTGTTGTGGGTCCAGCTCTGCCCTTTTATCTGCTATGTAACTCTGGGCACTTCACCTCTCTGTGACTCAGTTACCCCATCTTTAAAATGGGGATTGAGACTGTGAGCCCACTTCGATCAGGGACTGTGTCCAACCCAATTGGCTTATGTCCACTCACTGCTTAATATAGCACTGCCTGACACATAGTAAGCACTTAACAAATACCATCATTATTATTATGAAAGGGTTTGTCCATAGAAACACAAATTCCCAAACAGCTTTCCAGTGGTTCTTTATCTCTGTCTTGACCCCCACCATACCTTCCCATCTGTTTCAGTTTCCCTCCTCCCAGCCCCTACTGCCAGCATGCTGACACTGGACCCAAGGAACAGTCAGGGCAACCTGGCCCTTCAAAGCAGACAGACCAAAACTCTCCCCACCTTCAGAGACCTCCTAAAATCATATCTTCTCCAAGAGATCTTCCCCAGCTAAGACCCCTATTTCCTCTATTTAATGATAACAATAATAATAATAATAATGATAATGGCATTTGTTAAGTGATGATGATGGCTTTTCCTCAAGGGACTGGATGTCCAGCAGCTATGTAAGGGATAATTCACTTTCTAATACAATGGATACTTTGTCCTCCCCACCCTCACCCTTCATGACTCACGTGGAGCCCACTCAACTCTTCTCAGAGAAGAATGGGGTGGACACACTGATTGGCAGTATCCTCCGCCTAGCACTCTATTGCCAGAAGCCACCAGCACTCACAACAGGGTTTCTTCCCTGGGAAAAGAGAATGGAAAGAGTGACCTACACATACACACTCACTTGATTTCCCCTTCCAGCTCACCCATGCACATAGTCCAACCCACTAATCACTGGAATATTCACATCACAGCAATTAGGTACATACCCTTATACTTAGATCTTTCCCTTACCTGTATTCTATCATCTGGGTCCACCCCATAAAACTGATGGTGGACTTCTAAGATTGAAAGGGGATTCTTGGAGCATGAAGAAGACAAGCACATTTGAAGGTATTAGGAAGGGAGACACCACAACGAGAGCAGAAAAGTGGGGACAGGTATACTGAATTGGTGAGTCAGAGCTGCAGGGAATGTGTCTGCTAATTCTATTGCATTATACTCTCCCAAGCACTTAGTACAGTACTCTGCACATACTAAGCACTCAATAAATACCACTAATTGATTGCAAGAGCATAGTGTCTCTGAGAACTTCCACAGCT